>NC_133474.1:5297735-5356116 GCF_025370935.1 Choristoneura fumiferana
AACAAAGCAAATTTAAAGTAATTATTTTGTACCACAGTTTCTGAACAGGCTCTGAGCCCAATATGGCGCCTAGCGCTATTAGCTCGCACGCCATTTATTTCTGGTCCTATCTATCTTCGGACTCATCGCGCTCCCGAACCGCGTCCAAACCACCTTCACATTAAATATTGACAAAATAAAAATGTTGAATGCGATCTGTTTCTGCGACGGCAAGGAGCCATTTTCGAATGTTGCCCGTCGATAAAATATATTATCGAGTTACAATGGTAAACTGGGGCGCCGGGGGAGCGTGTCAGACATGCAGTACTATAATATCTGTGCATTTGGAATAACTTTGGATCCGGAGCGAGTTGGACGAATCTTCAAAGGATTCAGGATACGCTTTTACATGGTGTTTTAAATTTAATCCTATCCTATCGTATCCCATCCTATCCTATTCTATCCTATCCTATCCTGTCCTATCATATCCTATCCTATCCTATCCTATTCTATCCTATCCTATCCTAAGATATTTGAGTGTTTTGAAGTTTTGATGTATGATACTCAATCTCGCAATGACGGCTGATCAGATTCAGATTTACGTAAAATTAATTTAGGGAAGAAATTTTTGCGTCAAGACACAAAGGGACCTGAGTATTTGATTTCACTTTCAGCTTTATACCTCCACGCATTCTTAAGAAAAAGGGTCTGACAGACGGACAGACAGACAGACAGGCGGACATCAAAGTGATCATAAGTTTTTGGGAAAAAAATCATTTTAATACAAGCTTTTTTTGTTGACTGTACTTTTTGTGGACTGTCCTTGTATTGTCAGGTCACCCAAACTACATTTGCATATACCAAATTTCAAGTCAAGACCATTAGCCATTGAAGATTCCGTCCTGTGGAGACGATCCTGGCCAGACTACCAGGATGTCACCAGATTATTGTATTGTCACGCAATTTACATAAGCATACCAAATTTCAAGTCAATTCAACTACTGGAAGTTGGTCGAATTTAACTTGCAAGATTTGATTACAGACAAACAGGCAGACAGACAGACAGACAACGGGACAGGTGAAAACTAAATAATAAAATTAAAAAAAGGGTTCCGTTTTCGCCTTTTGTAGAAAGATAAAAAATGTGTATTTTCAGGGGATTCCTACTAAAAACTGTTAAGGTGACCCGGGGCTGTTGTAGCTGGGGGGATATTGTTTCTGAGCCGTCTGATGGCGTCCTTACGACGCCATGTTCTTCTCTGCCATTTTACGTTGTGTTCGCCAGAAGACTCTTCACACAACACACATAAACGACGCCATCAGACGGCTCAGATATATACAATATCTCTCCAGCTACAATAGCCCCGGGTCACCTTATCTGTAATTTTACGCTAAATTTTTTCTTAGGAAGCTAACTAAAATTAAATATTTCTCAAAAGTACTCCGTACCGTACATGATTTCTTGGAAGATATTACGTTTGGAACGAACCCAAATGTCTTATGAAATGGATAAGATACAAATATACTGCCAAATAAACAATGCGTCAACTAGCGCCACTTAGCTACTATAATCTTACTATGATGAGTTGTTTGTCTTTGTAACTTTTTGTCAAAGCTATGTTTGAAGATCAAACTAACCCAATGTGGGCAAAGTACGGCCCGCGGGCCAACTGAAGCCCGCGCTGGGATTTAATCCGACCCGCCGACGGTCTTTCGAAATGAATAGTAGGTAATACGGCTCTTGATAATAATTATTTTGATTACCTGCAGTATAACTAAAATAGAATGAAAATCTGGACCTCTTCTTAAATATCTGTAATATTCTGCAAAACTTAAATTGTGGTATGAACAACAGCCACGCAAAAAGTATTTTTAGACTTAGCACTTAACATTTTAAGATTTCATCGGGATCCCGTGCGAATTTGGGATAAAAAGTAGTACATATTGTTATCCTAAAAGTCCAGATATCGACGTACTTAATTCCATCCAAATCTGTTCAGTCGTTTTAGTGTGAAAGAGTTACATACTTACACATGCACGCACGCAGATACTGATTTAAGTACTTCATTTATAATTTTATTACCAGATTAAGATAAGATTTTTTTAAGAGGCAACAAAATGTATCAGGTCCCACCGAGATTTGAACTCGGATCGCTGGATTCAGAGTCCAGAGTGCTAACCATTACACCATGGAACCGGCTGACCGATGCATCAGATTTTGGCATATGTATCGTCGCGTCTGAAAATACTTTCACCGATGTATGCTATTTCTGCGGAAGGTATGTATAGCGTTTTACAGTACGTATCTTTTTGTCTTCTTGGCCTGACTTCAATAATAATATTAAACATACGCTCTCCCATCTAAAGACTTTATTGGCAATTGCTTTATGAAAAAACGAGGTCAACGGTTATAAAGGAAAATAACGGAACTGTATTAAAATTTTGCTTGTAAAAGTTCTTATACAGATTGTACTACTATTGTACTACGAGATGGACGGATGACCTGGTTAAAGTCGCGGGTTCACGGTGGATGCAAGCCGCTTCCAACCGAAGCAACTGGAGGTCTACGAGTATGGGGGAGGCCTATTTATGTCCAACAGTGGATGTCCTATGGCTGATATGATGATGACTACTAATATCACTATATTGTCCATTCTAAAATGCTTTCGCGGTTTTGGATCAGTTTTTTTTTGTTAAATAACATTTACTTGTCATAACTGCGATGAGGGGGACATCTAAAAGATCCCTTGTTCAGTCATGTAATCAAGAGCTAAATGACCATTCACTTCTCTTATCCTTCTACTTTTTAGAGGTCTCTATCCCTTCGCCCTACACCGTATCATTACATGACACGCGACGGCGAGGTTGCTTAGGAGCTTATTAGGAAACATGCTAGTGAGCATAATCTCACTTTCCATTACAAAGAATAATTGTAATATTTTGCTAGCCACGTTGCTATTACGGTCATGTTATGATACGGTGCTATGGGTAAAGACCTTAAAACAAAAGAGACGTAAGATGACTTTGTTACAGATTTGTTGTTTATTCGGGTCAAATCTTACAAGTGGACTTTCACCCCATTTTAATGATTGCATCAACTACAAAATGTAATACGTATATCGACGCTACTTAAAACAAACTCGTACCTCAAAATGGATAATTTTTCTGACTGAACTTTATAAGCATTACTTCAAGGTTACATTTTGTTGACGTATTGATTCGAGATACGAGATTTTTACAAAGTTAGCGGCGATACGTAGCTTACTTAACATTGCAAATGCAGTCAACAAAAACTAGGCCTACCTAGAGTCAGCAAAAAGTTTGTATTAAAAATTATTATTTTCCGTAAACATATTAATTAGTATGTGTATATAAGTTACTAACCCCTTCTTAAATGTATTTACTAATATATTATGTGTTTTGTTACATGAAATAAATGATTTGAATTGAATTGAATTGAAATACATATGTATACTGGCCAAACAAAACTACCGTTGCCTAACTTCGTTTAATATGTATTTCCTTGGATTTTTGTAAAGCAAAAAGTCAGGTCCCACCGAGATTTGAACTCGGATCGCTGGATTCAGAGTCCAGAGTGCTCACCATTACACCATGGAACCGCTTCTTATCCCGATAAAATAATAGTATCACACTCTTTTATAAACCTAATTAGTGTCTAAGAATAATTGATGACCACTGATCTAGAACAATACCGAAGTATTTATTCAATTGTTCGCTTTCTTTGTATTTGTAACGACTAATCGTTTTGTTATACAACCAAGCGGTTCCATGGTGTAATGGTGAGCACTCTGGACTCTGAATCCAGCGATCCGAGTTCAAATCTCGGTGGGACCTGTACTTTTGTCAACATTTTCTTTAGAAAAGATGGTATTGGCTAAAATGGCCTGCGGACGCAAATACGCGTACGTCTCCATTTCTTTATTTAGTAATTGTTATTGGTTTTTTGACCTTGGGGCTTTTACACCTCTGAAGATTGTATAGTTTATTAGTTTGCTTTGACATTTAAGACTATATACATCTCTGAATTATTTAGATTAGGAAATTTTATTGTTAACATAGGGACTTTATACATCCCTTGCTGTATAATAATTTTATTATTAACTCAGGGACTTTATACTCCCCTTGCTATGTTTAAGGCTGTATATTGTTAAGCTTATGGATTTTAAACTTTTATATTTTTAGTTTAAATTCTAGCCACAGGCGCGACGTCGAAGTTCCTAAGACGATCCATAGAGCTTATCAACGGAAGCAATACCATGCCCTCGGTAGCGTCTGCTTTCAGAGCATATTATGAGTGCGTGTAGCTACTTTGGGGGCGGCAGACGTGAACTTGCCTTCGAAATCCAAAAGCTTAATGGTTACTTGACCTGAATGTATATTCAGAACTAAATTATTGTTATTATTATTTTAAAATTTATGACGGTGGAAGCATTCTACACTTCCACTGAACGTAGATATAGTTTAGATATAGTTAGTGTTTAGTATTGTAACTAAGACCATACATCCCTGTATTTTTTATTATTATTATTTCTTGTATTTTTTTCTTTAATTGTATAATGTAGTTTTTTAAGTATTATTTGTAATTATATTACTTATTATGAAAAATGACTTTCTGCCAAGTTTCTTGCGGCGCATTCTTCTTGGCAATGATGCTTCCGAAAGCGCTGGTAGTTTAAAAAAATGACGTGTAAAAGTGCCCATTGCGGCCTATTTACTTAAATAATCATTTGAATTTTGAATTTGAATTTAAAATGTTTTTTCTTATTTAATTTAAATAATAACATAATGTTTCATCGACCAGGGATGATTACTTAAAAGTAAGCATCAGGAAACAATGGACTAGAAACGGTTGTCCTGGGTAAAACCATATTTAAGAATGAACTTAGTATATAACCCTTTATATGGGTGGGGTAGTAATACGTAATGCAATTTTTTGAGATTTTTAAACCAAGGCCCTGTAACGCATCATAACGTTTTTCAAGAAAAAAATTGCGTTACGTAATACTTGAACTCGCCCTAGGTATGGTTAGAAATGCGTGAGCGCTGGTGACAGTTGCTTGCATGTGACCGCCAATCGTAGGTATAACACTACATGACAAATTTAAAGATGGCCAAAATAGCCACAGAAAATGGGTTTGAAGAAAAATCTGTTACTTTTTTGTTACGCCGTTTGCACCTTTGAGATGTCTTTCAAAAACGGTATTGTCCCGGCCGGGACATAGAATTTTAGATGAAAATCAGAGCATCCTGCCAAAAGAGGGACATGTAGCAACATTGATCATACTATGTATTTGCTAGCTGTCAAAGAGTAACATCTACAAACCCAAAACAAAAGACAGTATATTTATTCAATTGTTACCTAAAGATAATTACTTAACGTTTTTCTCGCTAAAGACTAATCATTTAGTAAAGCAATTAAGCGGTTCCATGGTGTAATGGTGAGCACTCTGGACTCTGAATCCAGCGATCCGAGTTCAAATCTCGGTGGGACCTGAACTTTTTGAGGGTCAAAGCCTCTAAGTGGTTCACAGTGCCCTTAGTGTAATTTTTCGGTTACAAAAGCATCCACTAGAGCGCTGTTCGTGTTTCCATACAAATTGAGATTTTAACGCGAACGCGATCGAGACGTATTTTGTAACCGAAAACTTACACTAAGGGTACAGGGTTCTGTAGGTAGATACCTTAGAAGGGATAATTTCGTGTTAATAAATCGTTTTAAAACAAGCTTTTTTACTGACTTGTTGTTGACAAATGTACGAACGTTGCAGTCGTTCCTATGACCGTATTCTTTAACACTTCACGTTAAAAGATACTTCCTTTTCAAAATGTGCATAAAAATTCTGCCGGTTTATAAATTTGTGCAGAACTCTCAGTGTACGAATGCGTCTCAAACTTGGCTGTTTTTGTCAAAATAAACGGATCAACGTTAATTATTGCTATATTTGAAATTAATGGGATTCGATTTGTAGCATTCGAAGATGGCGGATGTAGACAATATCTAATTTTGCTATTTCTGTTTGTTTGGCTAGTTGAAGTATAATTTTGATAGTGTTTTATGCGGCGATTAACCTTAACAGTGAACAGTGATCCCAAAATCCTATATTGCTCTCGTGTCTAACATTTTTTAATGCGCAAGTGGTCTCCACGTGGTTTCTGCAATTTTACTATCAAGTTGCAAAAACTACAATCACCGTACAACGTGCCTCTCAAAGAGAGTTTAACTTGACACTGGCGAAATTGTCCTATTAATTAGGACAGAAAAGCCATATTTTAAAAGAGAAGAAGAAGAAGAAATTAATGACAAAATTAGATTTAACTGTATTTTCAAGGGACTTTTCCGCATTGTATGTAACATTGCAGTGTTGTGTAACACTTATCGCCTCGTTGAGTCTCCTCGATGACTTTAACCTATCTGTCGGGAATTCACCGGGCACGTGAGTAATACGCACACGTGCAGAGAAAGCGGCTCAAGACCTAGTGGAAAAAACCTTTAAAAAAGTATCTTAAACGGCTCTGTGCTTAAGTCCAAGGATGGGAAAGCGCAGCGGAGGCCAACCACTACCAACGAGATGGCCAGAGGCCTTGGTTAAAGCCGCTTCAAGGTGGATGCAGGCCACTTCCAACCGAAGAGACTGGAGGTCTATAGGGGAAGGCCTATGTCCAACAGTGGATGTCCTATGGCTGATATGATGACGAAGATGATGAAAAGAAATCATAAATATATTGACCCGGATAACTCACGTCTTAAATCGAGTTTAGCTGGACATGTTTCGGGCTAATCCGTAGCCCTTCGTCTTCGGAGCAACGCGACTCGGCGGCTGCTGCAACACGCGCACTGCGCGCCACCGCTCTGCTCGCGAGACTACCCGACGAAACTGACACCGGCACACAACTACCCGCGTTTTCATCATCATTTTCATTACACTGTCAAATGTAGGGTAGCACACAACACTAACAACATCGCTTTGTAAAGGTATGTTCACACACACCGATGACGCAGCACGAGTATTTAACACCGTTTTCCAACTCGGAGGGGTACCGTCCAACCACTATCCCGGTTAAAATTCGGATGAAGACTAATCTCGATAGCTTCACGCACTTTCCGCGGAATGAAAAAAATCTCTCTCGCAAGTACAGAGTGAGAGTGAGTGGGTGAGTTATCCGGGTCAATATATTTATTATGAGTGAGTCTCACGGTAGTTTCATGTTCAAAATGATGAAAACTCAGCAACGATCTGACTAGTCCCTGGCTTATAATCATGAGTTCCTATAGTCCCGGTTCCAAGAAGTCGTAGCCAAGCGAATTAGCTCGTTGAAGTGGCAATGGGCTGGTCGGCTTGGAGACCGGATGGCCGTTGGGGCCGAAAAGTTCTCGAATGGAGTTCGAGTATCAACGAGCGCAGCGTAGGACATCAGCCAACAAGATGTGATACCGTCATGTAATTTCGGCACCCCTAAAACCAATAGGTAATATTTTGGTAGTAGGTGGTATAAGCCCACTCCTACCACGGTTGCCAAGCATTGCGATGTGTATAATTTTTGAATATTTGATGAAACTAAAAGCTCTCAAAATAAATAGTAACACAACAAAAAGTACAGGTCCCACCGAGATTTGAACTCGGATCGCTGGATTCAGAGTCCAGAGTGCTCACCATTACACCATGGAACCGCTTGATTGCTCATTACAAAATTAATTGCTCATTACGATTTCCATAATAATAATCAATTACCTGCAATCATGAACAAAGAACTGCTACGTATTTTATTTGTTCAAGTGCGCTCCTATTATTTTTGCTCAAGCATTTACAATACATGTAGTTGCAAGTAGAATAATTGGTGATACCAAAAGACGGTTCCATGGTGTAATGGTGAGCACTCTGGACTTTGAATCCAGCGATCCGAGTTCAAATCTCGGTGGAACCTGTTTCTTTTTTATTTATTGTAATACATAAATAAACGCATAACAATAATATTTTGCCATGCCCAGCGCGGTTTTAAAATAGGATTGAGTGTGTTTTAAAACTGCACAATTGCATATTAAGACGACGGAAGACAAGGTCTTCGAGCAGATCCGCGAGGCAGCTCGGGGTCGGTTGAAGGGAGCCGAGGTTTTTATCCGCCCGCTCGAGTCTAATAGTCTAAACAAATTTCGCTCTTTTAGACTCCAGTGCCGGCTAAGCACCAGCAGATGTTCCTGCACTCCGATTTCTGGCCAGAGTGTGTGGTCTTCCGTCGCTTTAGGGAAGCAAGGATAAAAATTCCTAAATAACTTTTTTTTTTGTTTTTAATGTTTTTTTTGTGTTTTTTGTAAGTATAATTTGAATTTTACAGCGCATTGGTTTTACTGTAATGCTGTAATTTTTTATTGGCAAATAAATAAATAAATATTGCACTTTCGATATAAGGGAACATTGACATTACTATACCATAAACAAAATATATTAGTTTGTATGGAAATGTCTTTTTTAGGGTTCCGTAGCCAAAATGGCAAAAGTTTATAGTTCGTAATGGCTACGGAACCCTATTTTGGGCGTGTCCGACATGCTCTTGGCCGGTTTTTTTGTTACCTCATACCATAGAATTTTGGTAGCAAAAAGAACATTCCCATGCAAACTTTTTTTACGAACTGGAGTCTGAAATGAAATCGGCATTCTTTCAATTCTCACTTAGGAGTCAGCCTGTAGATAAAGATGGTATTCACTTGCGATATTTTCTTACAACCTTTGAGTTCACGGCGACTAAGTAGCTTTGACAGATAGAACTTATTCCATTTTTGATTTACCGCATTTGTTCCGTGATACAAAGATTATTCAATCCTCAAGCGGTTGGTATTACCATTTAAACGACGCCACACCCCAATTAACTGATTAGGTTAATTAAAAATACTAACTCTTTCGCTACCGGCCCACGGGACGTGTGGATTAAAATCTAGAGGGCCGGTGAAACAGTTTAAACTCTGGTTAGTCAAATTGTAAAGGTTTGACACTTGCTTTTTAAAGTCCGGATTAGCCGCTCCGACTTTCTGCTAAACGTCACTTAGGGGCTGTTTCACCACCCATTGATTAATTTTATTTGACGGGTAAATGTGATGCCGTCTCCGTCTATTCGAACAAAATAACCAGAGACGGCATCACATTTACCCGTCAAATAAATTTAATCAATAGATGGTGAAACAGGGGGTTAGTGTTTAAAAAAAAAAAGTATTTTACGTCTGTGTTCCCTGATTGCTACACAAACTAGCCGTCTTCCAATCTAGGGCGAATGGGCATTTATTAGGGAAGCGTGCTCTATCTTAGTCTTAGTCCACGTCCACGTCTTCGCTTACCATCAAGCGTCTTAATCATTGCGGTCAAACACAAGCCTATTCTATACAATACAATACAATACAATTACTCTTTATTGTACACCAGAAATAGTAAGCGATACAGAAAACAGGTACACAGAGAAACACATATAATGAAATGTTGATTTTTGACTTCGCAATATATGAGTAAATGTGAAGACGGGCAGTAATACATTCGAAATATTTAAATCATATTACGATTATGTACAGCAATAAGAAATACACCGACTAATAGAGGCGTACCGTCTTAACAACTCGATTCCCACCGGGTTGTCTGAAGTTTTCACACGACATCAGTAATGGCATGGCAAACTAACTCCGATGAGTTGCATCCAAAGACGTACTTACTTACTCGTAAATCAAGCTTCACTTACTCTCTGGGTCGCCTAACGAAAATGTTTAGTTCACGCCACTGCCGACTAATAATCCATATTATAATCCCATGCACGTAAACCAGACAAAAGAATACATCGGCTTGGGTATTAGAGTGGAATTCAAAAAGTTTAACCATGTCAACCAGAAGTAAACCATACAAAAAGACTGAATGGAAAAGTTCCTTGTAAATTATTCGTATTATTTTTCAACAGAGCTAATTATGTAGGTACATTATAGTTTAACTCCGCAAGTCTGTCTTCTATTAGGAATTAATTTAAATAAATATTCCTAATTACTCTTTCCATACTTGTTCAACATAGACGTCATCAATATACATAGAAAACATATACTTTTCATAACATTTCAAAACATATTTTTACAGGTGGCCTTATTTATGCGCCCAAAAAAAACTTACGCGTCATGTACTTATATACCTATCGTAAAAAACATCTAAAAATAGCCTTTTAAAAACAACATCATCAATAATTAATCACAAGTTAACCATTCCACCGGCCCTTAACCCTTCACTGCCCACACCCATCCATATCTTAACACTAAACATTACCTGTGAATTATTATTTCTGATTAATAAATTGTGTGTCCCCTGCGCTATTTTGTACGTCCCTACATTTTGTATGTCCCTTGCGGTACTCCAGTCAGACTAGTGAAGTAGTGGCACGGAACCATCTATTACGGAATTTGATGCTTTTTCATTAAACCCTATAGAGCTCTGGGGGATAGGAGCGGCTAGTAGGTTAGTCGTGTGACATTTCATGTTAGAATTACGATAATTATTGTCTGTTACTTCGTAATGACAGTCTTTTTGCTTTTGGAATTTGAATGTGCACTTGATTTTCTGTTAAAGAATAGAAAATTATGTATTATTCTTTGAAAAAAAAATAACCTATCATTATCCAGTCATGAGTAGATGTCATGAGTAGAGTATTAAAAAATGTATACATAAAAAATGTTTTAGTTTTTAAACTATAATTTATTTTTATTGTGCTGTAAAGGCAATTACATAGTTACAAGACTTACAAGGGAAGTTAATATAAAATCGTGAAAACAAAACAAAATAAAAAAAACACCTGAATTATCGCTATGCAGTCATAAGTATATCAAAACAAGCCAGTGTTTTTTTTGTACGCACGCACATAAAGAGAAAAAAAGAAAAAAGACTACCAGGTTCCACCGAGATTTGAACTCGGATCGCTGGATTCAAAGTCCAGAGTGCTAACCATTACACCATGGAACCTCTGAGTGAGCGGGTGAATTTATCGATTAGACGCCGTTGCTCTTTGCGACAATGTCTCTACCACAGTGATGTTATTATTGCTATTCGCATTGAATCACGATCGCACGATTTTTATTTTTTTAACCGAGTTAAAATAAATTGAGGTTATTTTAATCTCAATTTATGCTGATTCCGATCAGAACTCTCGTTAGTTCGCGATAAAAGTGTAATATTGCAAAATAACCTGTTATCTTATAGGTATAATAATTTTTAATTAGTTAAATTGACTGCATAAACTGAATCGACCCATTGATGAGGATTTTTTAAATTATGACAGATTAATTAATTATGCATGTCTCTTTTGTTTTGTTTGTGTTTGTGTATGTGTGATTGAACTTTTTAACATCGAAGGAAACACTGTTACAGTTTTAATATTACTTATAGGTATTACATATATTACTACTTACTTAGTTATCTTATTTATTAATTAAATTGTTACTTGTTACACAATCGTTGCTCGTGGAATTCGTAGAATTACAACGAAATGCTGTAAAAATATTTGTTTTGATGTTATTATGACGCGACGTCACACACCTCGTGGTACGCACTTGTGTCAATAGATGGCGCTCATACACAATTACACGCTCTACATGTAGCGCGTATAAAATATTAGGAAATAAAGAAAAACTTGTTGCGTTTGACTAAGCATTTCTTTCAATTTGTTGATTCTATCGAATTTAATCAATAATTGTAGTAATTTTGCTTAGGAGAGTGACGCCAACATACATAGACATTCATCAATACCTACAAATTTGTTCGGTGCACCCGACTTGCATTAGCATGTTTTTTATTACAAAACAGCCGCTTTCATTCCATGTGGTTTTTTTTTACACATATACTATTGCTAACAGTGGCATCACTTCGTAAATTGGAGATAGTTTGATCTCCTGTTTGCATGTAGCGTGGTACAATAGGGAATATGCAGGTAGGTATATTTTTTTATTGGTTCAAGTATATTTTTAGTTTTAGCAATTTGACAAATCGAGTTGTTGAAAGAACCTTCTAAAATATCTTTCAAAAACACGATGATATGAACGTTTTAAATTGTCAATTAGACAGAGAGTGAAAAGTTATTCTGTTTATAATCTCTTATCAGAAATATGGGACACGTATTTTTTCTGTTGTCAATTAAAAAAAAAATACAAAGTGAAGCGCGTCAAAGTTCAGGAGGGGGGGCTCGTCACGTCACGGAAAAAAGTATAACGCGGCGTGACGTCACGCGGAACTTTAACTGGCTAAATCTTCATAATTTTTTCTTAACCTTTTGACTGCCGTAGTCTGATATATAAGTCACCCAATGTCCAGTCACTATCGCCGTAGTCTTATAATGTCATATAGTTTTAGTTGTCATATAGTTTTGGGTTAGAATTACACCTCTCTCCATTTCTTCCGTGGGTGTCGTAAAAGGCGACTGAGGATATAGGTTAAGGTATACCGTAGGCGACAGGCTAGCAAACTGTCACTATTTTACCATTTTTGACAAACTTAAAACCTAAAATTGCTAAAAGTGGCTCCGAAGCGGTAACGTTTCGTGTGCTCTGCCTACCCCATTTGGGAATACAGGCGTGATGTTTGTGTGTGTGTGTGTGTGTGTCATATTAGTTTCGATGTAGGTGGCGATACGGGCACGTACAAATGAAACGTATTGGCGGTTAAAAGGTTTGACAAAAAAAATCGTGTCCAATTATTTTCTGACGGAGCATTTCTCGGGAAACTATTATAGCTTATTAAGAAAGAATACAGTCAGCAAAAACAGCTTGTATTGAAAATTATTTTCGTACCAAAAACATATTTCTTTTTTTTGTTATGAGAGCAAGCGGCTCATTTGATAAGAAATGATCACCGCCGCCCATGAGCACCAGCAACTACTTAAGGAGCCGGACTTTGAAGAAAGTATATTATTTTTTAAGTGATGAAACCGCTCTTTACCAGTCTGCGGCAGCCACGGGGATTTCCTGCGCCGGAGTCGGCCATCACTCAATCTGACCGTTATATCGACAAAAACTCGTGTATTGGTTTGGTAGTTTTTTTAAAGCGCTAATGAAGTTGACGACTGTACGCAAATTTGATTGGTAATTTCGTTGAGTTTGTTTTAAGAACTGGCGTAGGAAAACATTGTCAACTGCCTGTAAATATATGTCCCATTGCTGGGCACAGGCTTCTTATCAGAATGAGAGGGCTTGCATTGTTGTTTCCACGGAGAACCCGTGCTTCAGGCACATCATTTAACAAATAAATGCCTCGCTGTGTGCAGGTTTTCTATGTTTGGGTATTTGAAAAAAACATGCAAAAACAGCTCGAAGCATTTGAAATATTTGAATGAAATTTAGCACACATATAACTAATAGAGCCTAAATTCACACATAGGATATTTTCATCTAAGAAAATTCATGCGGGATAAACGAATGCTTTGCAGATAAAGTCGCGGGAAAAAGGTAATTTGGTTATATATTTTTCTAATTAATATTGTACTATTTTTATTTTAACAACCACGACTTCGGCAACAGCGAGTAGGCACGTATGCATGCACATACCTATTGTTCTTCACAAAGTACATAATGACAAAATCATTGCAATGATTGTTGGTCTTGTTGATACCGCAGTCATTTTAACCGGGGATTCCTTTGACACTTTGCCCATGCGCTAGTCATTTAGAATTTAGTTTGTACAAATAATGTACAAATAATGACAATGATGAGATGAAGATCGCTTAAAAACAAGCTAAGTTCCATATTATATTTAATACCGAACAAAACAAGGAAGAACTCTTAGTTGCGTTGCATGAGTATTTTTATTTTTTAACGTTAAGTAGGTATCTACCCTTTTCTAATTTTTGTTGTTGCGGCGGCTATAATCCAGACAGACAGACTGATGATGAGCGAGAGAGACGGGAAAGCGATTGAGACCCCTTGATACTTCGGGTACGAAACTCTAAAATCATTTTCAGTTTAAATGTTACAGGAAATATCTCGAATGTTCTCGAATGGAGACCCTGGAACGGCAAGCGCAGGAATGAACGGATGACCGCAGGCTCACGATGGATGCAGGCTGCTTCCAACCGAAGCAACTGGAGGTATCATTATCATCATCATATCAGCCGTAGGACGTCCTCTGTTGGACATAGGCCTCCCCCATAGACCTCCAGTTGCCTCGGTTGGAAGCGGCTTGCATCCACCGTGACCGCGACTTTAGCCAGGTCATCCGTCCATCTCGTTGGTAGACTGGAGGTATACGGGGGAGTTTTATGTCCTACAGTGGACGTGCTACGCTATACCGTCTTTCCTATAAGGGCACATGGGTACGCCAAGGCCCCTAACATCACGGGGGCCTCGAAAGTCGGTCAAAATGATTAGTTTTGTCGCCAAAGATTTGGATAAGTGTACAAAAACATAGTCCATATTACATTGCGGCTTTGCTTGGCCACTGCTAACTCCTTTGCTCGACAGCACTGCAATGTAACGCAACGCAGTTTTGTTATCAGCATCAGCTAGCCAAATATATTAGGGGGCAACGACGGCATAGATTATCAGAGATATCAAACCGTAACCAATTTTTGTAGTACATCCAAATATGGGGTATACTGTCGAAGTGGTTTTCACCCATTTACCTAATGACCATTCTAACTAGCCGTGTAGGGTGACAATGAAGAAGGGTAGCTCTAGGTACTTTTATTTAATAAAATGGCCAATAACTATTATCATCATCATCATCATGTCAGCCGAAAGACGTCCACTGCTGGACATAGGCCTTCCCCAAGGCTCTCCACTCAGAACGGTTTTGTGCTTTCCGCATCCACCGCGATCCCGCGATCTTAACCAGGTCGCCGCTCCATCTTGTACCGACAGCTCGTCTCACGGTCCGCGGACGCCATTCGAGAACCTTCTGCCATCAGTCCTGCGAGTAATGTGCTCCTGCCACTTCAGTTTCGCAATTCATCGAGCTATGTCGGTAACCTTAGTCCTTTAAATAACTATTACTATTTATTTACCAATAAAAATTACAGCATTACAGTTATGGAAACCATGCAATGTAAAATTCAATTATACAATTATAATTATAAGGAACAAAAAAGACATCAAAAAAATTTAAACTAGGTACTTAGGAATTTTTGAATGTCGTCTTCGTCGCTACCCTGAAACGACGGAACACAACCCCCTCCAGCCAGAAGTCGGAGCGCAGAACTGCTGATGCTTCAAAAACACCAAAGCAACAATAATTGATGGTAGATTGGTGGAAGATTTTTTTTTGACATTCATAAGTGCTTGTTTTAGCCTGAATTGAATAAAGATATTTTGACTTTGACTTTGAATCCACATAACTCCCATAATGCATAACATTACTAGGGACTTAATCGAACTCCTATTTATTGCTAAAATTACCAACGTTTCGACCACGTTAATGATGCTAAAATTAAAAGGTACTATTAGTTATGATATGACAGTGACTTACGCAAGGGAAAGAAGTCAAGGGGTCGAAGATTGGTAGCGAAACTTCATGACAACAATCTTGGTAATATTGGTTTCTCCTTGGCTTTTACATCACAGTGCTAGAGTCCAGAGTTCGTTATTTGCTAAAGCGAGTGCTGCTGTCTTCTCTCTCATCAGATCCCTCAGTAACCTTCTATGACACCCACGGGAAGAAATTGGTTCTTCCTATCCTAAAACTGCACAACGGCAATTGTTTGGAAATTATTAGGCCAGATATATGGTCGGGTTTAGTCGGGTGAGTCGGGCAAAAGTTTTATCTTGGGTATTTCTCAATGGCATTTCGTACGCTCTACTATCGTTATCTTTTTCTTATCAACACGTGTGTGTTTGTACGATTATTCATTACTATCTTGAACTTTTGGTTAGAAGCGTTAGTAATTACAAGAGAATGAGTCAAGACATTTCATACCTTATTTGGTCTTGGAACTTATCATGTCGAAGATTCACGTCATCGGGCTTTCTATTCTTTAATAGAACCAGTCCCTTTATTCTTGAGTCATATGACAGATTATGAAAGTTAAGATAAAAAAGAAAACCAAAGACGGAAAGACTGTGAAAATGTTAGACTACAGTAAAGAAAAAGTAGATCTAGATGTAGTATCTACCTGATATAGTAGTCAGGTTGAAAAATAATGCAATAGATGGAGGTGTTAAAACTGAGCTGGAAGATGAAATATTGTAAGATGACGCTGAAGTTCCATGGTTTTAATTACTTAATGGACTTTTAGAAAACAAGCGTTCTGTGAAACAAAAGAGAACGTTACTACAGTTTCATCATGCTTATTGAAAAAGCCCTAACTGATAGTCTCGTGCTGGTTGTATGTTGCAAGGTTGCAGTCCGTTGCATTTATTTATGGTTAGTTTTTTTAACAACTGACTTTATTGTTAATAGGTTTAAAAAACACCAGCAGACAAGACAAATCACTCAATAAACACTACCTGTCTTTATCGATACAAAATATGTAGTTCAAATTGCAGAAATCCAAGCGATGCAAAATTGCATGTTTTGACGTTGACACATTTCACGTACCTAACGTAAGGTTGATTTGATACAGGTATGTTGCAATAATTTTGCGTCAGCATTTTATTTTATTATGAAACATCTGGCAACAATAATAGTGCCTACTTTGATAAATCGGATAAAATTTGTTTAAAGATAATCTTGATGATTAGGGACACGTGGACAGATATACATATTATAATTAAATTAGAGATAATAAAAGGGAATTCTATAGTTTAATGCGGTCTCTTCGGTTTAATCGTAATCAAATACAACTCTGTCTATACTAAAATGATTGAAAAGATTCGTATATATGACATATCAATGCCGTTGTTTAGGAAATAATCTAGGTTAAAATACGAGTTATTCAGATTAATAAATACAGTATTGGTAACCTTGGCATAGTAATTGATAGTTTGCTGTAGTTACAAATTTCCAAACAATAATAAGGAAAATCTGAATTACAATCTTTATTTACAAAACTTCCCGTAAAATACTTGGCGAACAATCAGGGACTGTACTCGTTACTACTCACAACCCACTTCCACAAGATCGTCACTCCTTATCAACGGCCAATGTAATGTAAGGCGTGAATCATTTGGAATAGAGTTCATTTTCTAAGGGTTTGTTTTGCAACAACATGGAGTTCGGGAAACACGCGCCTACGCAGCGACGAATACATTCCGGGAAAGGATCTACAGAGATGGATCGGTAACGTTTGGAAAAGCCGTGTTTAAATTTCGGTAGAAAACGGTTTTTTTTTAAGAGTCTTGGAAGATTCTTATTTCGCTTGATTTTTTTGTGTGCTCTGCGAGTTCTGAAAATCCATTTAAAAATAAAGTTTTACTACAATCTTATAACTTTGAACCAACTTTATTTTAAGATCATTGGGACATAAACAAGGCGACGCATTAATCCCCAGCCTCGATCAATTATTTAATTTTAATAACCCTCCTTTTGCTTTCCTGTAGTCGAGTGTACGTATATTTTAAATAATCAGAAAGGCTCATAATTACAATTTGTTTTTACAAGCTTTTATAAAAGCTTTTATTAAACATGCCCTGTTTATTTGTTTGTTCGGGTCAAATCTTGGAAGCTACATTTGACCCACTTCCAATGTTCCGATTGACTTGAAATTTGGCATACTTATGTAAATTTGGTGACAATACAATAATCTGGTAGTGATATCTTGGCGGTCCTGCCAGGATCGTCTCCGCAAGAGGGAACTCCTCAACGGTTAATAGTACCGACTTGAAATTTGGTACGGATCGGATATGTAGTTTAGATGTCAATGCACGTACAGTCAACCAAAAGTACAGTCTGCAAAAAAGCTTGTATTAAAAATGATTTTTTAACAAAAAACTTATTAAATTTTAAATATAAGTTCTTTATCTGTATCATACATAATAGTGTTAACAAATGGGACAAAATTTTAGAAAAACTATTTTATTCTGGTTAAAAAATTTAAGATTTTTTTACCTCGATAAATAACTCGCTATATTTTAGCACGTATTAGCTCTTTACAGTTGGTATTCAATTTACTAAATAAAAATTATAATTTATTTAAATAAATAAAATGTAGTACGTAATCTTAGTTTACGCATTTAAGTTTAATTATTAATTAGCACGATACTGTATTATGTTTAGGTAGTATTTAAGCGATCTATTCAGATCTATTTGTATTATATCGAGTCAATACGAGTAGTGTAGTATATCTGTTTATTGTATACTAAAACCTATATACACGTAATTTCAACACTTACTAACGACTTTATGTGTAAACAAATTTTGAATAAGTAAAAACAATTTCATTTCATTTCAAAATATAGTAACTAAAACTGTTACGCAATAAGACTAACCCAAAAAACCCGAAACCGTTGTCACCCTGCGCAATTATATTGTAAAGTTATGGGGCGGTAATTACAGCAAATGTGTTAACTAGAGGTGAAACTACCTGCAGTCACGGAATGTCTTAATCCTTGTAAAACGCTTCCAGGGTTGCCAGTACATATGCCTACGAGATTTTAATAAATTCCCACAATGATATCATGTTCTGAATTAACGTTGCCAGCATATGAAATTTCGAGATTTTATCTCGATCCCGTGGGAATATCAGGATAAAATCGGCGTATAAAGTAGACTTTGTGCTATTCCAAATGTCCTGCTATCTTCATACTAAATTTCATCCAAATACGTCCAGCCCTTTTAGTGTAAAGGAGTAAGAAACACACACACACCATATTCACATAATTTTGTATTTGTAATATCAGTAGGATTAAATGTTCACTGGAGATTAATGTTTGAAAAATAGGAATAAATACCGGGTGGCACATTTTCTATATGGAAGGGTTATAGGTAATTATGCAAAAATATTCTGTGAGTTTTTTTAAGTAATTTTAATCCAGCATTATAGTTATGAAAAAAAAAACAAAAAAATATGAAAATGTAACTCATCTTTTTATTTATGACATGTTTAATGAGAAAAGTGATGACCTTTGTTATCAACCAATGGATACAATAACGTGTGCTGAGGAAAAAAAAATCTGAATCTTATCGTACGAAAACTTACACTACTAATCCCAAGCGAAGAAATTAAGTAGCTAAGCATATTATTTATTCTACTGAGTGACAGCAAAATAACACTTGTGCAGCAAGTTCTACTTTTTTACTCTACTTTACTTTACTTTTGTACTATATTGACATTATTATTCTTGCTTTAGTTTGTGGCAGCCCTATCAATAACACACTGCAGCACTCCTTGATAGTTAATAATTGATGAGTGGGTTTTTCGGGACTCCGAATGACATCATGCTATCTATGTAAGTATTATGTTGGTCGTAGATAAAAATTTAATAAAGTCATTATTATAATTAATTCGGTAGATAATGGCTGCAAATGTAGGCAAAAATGTAAATGTAGGATTAGGTTTTAGTAGCGCACCTGTATTATCTAAGTCATTATGCAAATTTTATTAGTGTATTAAAAAAAATCTGAAACTTTTTTTATCTAATTGTAGAGTCAGTAGATACCTATGACCAAAGGAAATCGATGCAAATAAACCACTTAAATGTTATGATGACATTTTCAAAAGCATATTTTGAAGATATCCACTTCAGTGAAGCAAATTAATTACGTAGTGAATATAACATTCTAGCTGGTATTAATGTTTAATAAATTTAGCAATTTTTTGTTGTTGTTGTATGTTAGGTATCCCGAACTAACCATACTAGTCATTTGACAGCACAGTGTCTGAGAAACTAACTAATATGAAACAAAAAAAGACTCAGTTCATTTGTAGCTCTGAACCACACACTAGCAAAATTGTCCCATTGGACAGAAGCCATGATGTATTGAAAAAAATGTAAACAATCAAGACAAGATGTCATTCACCGTAAACAGTAGTTAGTTCATCGAAATTTTTGGTGATATCATATCTGTATGTTCTGACGTAAGGAATGTGATTTTGTACGTAGGCGATTCTTTATGATGCCATATAGGTTTGTAATTAGTAAAAAATATAAATATCATGTCAATAATTTTATTATATTTCACTTGTATTTTTACGACATTTTTTATCACTTAACTAATTAAAACGGTTCACAAAAAGCACTTACATTTTACAAACATTGGGAAATCATCACTGACATAATGAAAAAATATACAAAAATATCTTTGCTAAAAGCTACTGATACCCTAGTATCAGATAAACAAAACACTTGACACGGCTCACCGCTCGAGAAAAAGCAGATCGCTTACATCAATACAAATATTGATATCCAAAATACCTATTCACAAGCGTTACACTTTCACGTCCTGGTATTCCACAAGGGTGCGTTCTCGGGCACGTATTTCAAAAGTTCCAAATGAAAACACTTAAATTTTGATGCAAATCTTCAACGCATGACGAATGTAAAGATGGACTCGATGACATCGTCCAAGTTCTTGCTGAACGGAGACAGTTGTGACGTGAAAGCGGCGTCGAATGCTGACTTCTCCTTCCCATCTACCAGCAAGTGGCAGGAGTGACCGAGCATCTGGACGTCGTCATTCTTGAACCGCTTGGAGATAGTGACGAGTCCGCTCCCTCCGACGAGGTTGATGGTCCCGTAGTTGTCAACGACATCGACTTTGCAATCGTTGCCGATCACCTCGATGTGTCCGTGGTTGTACTTGACAATGATGACACAGTTGTTGCCGACGACTTTCAAACGCGTGGCATTTGTCTCCATGGTGACTTTCTTCTTGTTACCAACAATGGAATAGACCTTCATTTTTGAAATGCTCTTATTTCTTTTCTTTTCGAGTTCTAGCACCTTTTACTGGCTGGAGATTGTATCGGAATGATTCTAGTGCGGCGCGTGCTCGCTTTTATAGGCGCCTGCGCATATCGCCCCCGCTTGCCTCGGCTAAGGATTCCCCTCAGAGGTGCGTCACTCATTCATGGCACGAGCGTTTCGCGTATTGTAAACGAAGTAAGAAATCAGCAGTTTTGTTATTCCCCTGAACGAAATCAAGGCAGATATAAATTGGAAACCGGTTTTTTAGAATTATTTTAGATTAAATACGGCTTTCGGATTAAATTTTTTATATACCCAGCATTGGCTTTGTTTATTTAATTGTGATTTGATTGATTGTTTACAAACAATTTATAAATAAATAATCAACAGCAGTACGTACATACACCGCTCTTCCGGTAATTAAGTGTAAACTAATTTTAATTATTTGGTTTTTAAAGACTTTTTGTATATCTTCTAAGCAACACTTTAAGCAGTTCTTTACCTACTACTTATGTCTATTCTGAGAACAACGTGTTTCGGATATTACTAGTTAATTATTAGATTTAAGTAGTATGAACAGGGTGTACCTAATATTAAACTACTTGTTACTAGGGTACACCTAAATTATAACTTGCGTCAATGATTTTTATCACTACAGTCATCGCTTCAGGCAACTACGTTTTGTTTCTTGGCAATCCTCCAAAATGATTACAAATCGGATGACTAAACATTGATAGTTAATAGTAAGTAGGCATAAAAATTTCATAAAGAAAGTGTTTACAGATACACAAGTAAACATTTTCCTTGAGCAGTTCGATATACTTGTTACAAGAAAACAGAGATAAAAATAAAATAAGGGGAAATAGATTCAATGTAGGTTAGTGACTTGCTCTTCTGCGTAATCTGTATCAAAATAAACTTGTAATAAAAATCTAAATGCTTGGTTCCGTAATCGCAACACCTGTCTATAACACGCGCCATATAAATCTGCCTAAAAGTTCATTACTTAATGCTCAGTTTTGACGCATTTTTGAGATACATTTTTTATGCGACGTCTTTACGTTACTCCCGGATTGTGTTCGAATCGCTTAACGGTATAGTGCCTATAATATTATTGGAATTATACCTTTATAGTTTTTGTGGTACTAGTCGTGGCAATGAACTTTTAGGCAAAGTTAGGCGGCGGAAGGTATAGCAAATATTCAGTGTCACGGCTCATGGCGTAGTGTCTTAGTCGCTTAGCGAATTTACGTTTACGTCAGCGACTTTTCTTCTAGCATCTCATGCATTTCAGCTTTTTACAGTTTTCTTTATATTTAGCGGGTCAAGTCGATTATCCAGAAACTGGCGAATTTTTAAAATATTTTTAGCTACTTCTGCAAAATAACGCGAAGTCTTGGAAGCAGTTTTTTTGCTGCTGTAAATAATTCGTTCGCGACCATCTGTTCACTATTGACTAACCCGTAAAGAGTTTACAAGCATACACACAAAATCGACTCATGTAAACATAATATAGCATAAACAATTCAAGATTTATTGAATTAGCGTGTTTTCCATATAGTCCAAAAGCCACATAATTTACCTACCTCTACGACCCAAGATCAATATCATAAGTATCATGTACTCGTAGCTGGTTAAAGTGCAATCAAAGTAGGCAGGCATGTTTCGACCGATAGTAAAGTTTTACTGTGATTTAATCCGTAATAAATATTAATTAATGACAGATAAGCTATGCAGCACAGTGCCAGGGAATCACCGTGGCATTGATTATAATCTAACACGGGTTTTATACGTAATTATTCTAATTATACAGCATGTTCTTATAGCAACTGCGTGAAAATGGATGTTATTAACCTTCATACAAGCTATGTGATTAGATCGACAAGTGCAGCTATTTAATGAACAAAATATCTAATCGTACTAAAACTATACTCAACGGCACAAAATTTGGCTCACTCTACATAAAAAATACCTAAATATTACTGCAAAAATTTGTGGGGCCAGATTTTTTGCCGCTCAGTAGGTATATTATTAAGAAGTAGGTATAGAAATGTTGGCCAAGCGCAGCGTAGGACGTCTACCAACAAGATGGACGGATGACCTGGTTAAAGCTGCGGATTCACGATGGATGCAGGCCGCTGCCAACCGAAGCAACTGGAGGTCTGCGGGGGAGGCCTATGTCCAACAGTGGACGTCCTACGGCTGAGATGATGATGATGATAGAAATGTTGCTGAGCTAAAAACAACAAGCTGGATATTTATTTGCCGGGCTTACTCTATCGTAGAGCCGCTCTATAAAATTACTCAAAAAGTAAGTAGAGACTTTGATATGCGTTGACGCTTACCCAGGTACAGATCTAGCAACCCAGTCACGTGTAAACACGATTTTCTAATTCATTGCGTGTGTTGCTAGACAACCGTTGTGAGGTGAACGTTTCGAGCGCGCGATGAACAGAGAATTGATTCAAAACGTCGTAGTCGTGTCATGACTACTGTAAGCGCGAAGCCTTCCCAGCCAGCACAAACCTTCTGAGTAAGTTTTTTATAATAGCAGTCACAGAAACAAATTGCGGAATAAGACTACCGTAATTAGCTGATTTGGCGCTTACTCAGACGTTACTCAAGCAATTTGGGCACAAAATTATACCGCTAATAGCTGAGTAATAGCAATATAACAGGGGAATAAGTTTTGAATAATTGTACGACAAGCTGAGTATCTTCTGCATAAAAGCATTTTGTTCTTTTATGCAAGTATTACAGCTCTGTTATCCAGAAGATGAATGAATGATGAATGAACTATATGCTTAGTCCTTCAAAGCTCAGATATTCAGATGATACACAGCTTTAAGCTTATTTCAGAACATTTATCAAGATTTTTTTCAAATTCAATTTGAAGTTGACATAATCGAACACAAAAATAAATTAAAAGTGCACGCGTTGTTTGGTGAGTGACAGCAGCAGAAAATAAATGGCCAAATTGTAATGTCCTAGCGGTAATTTTATACGCTTATTTGTGCTTGAAATAATAAATTTTAGGTGCGCATGCAACTTTACCGTGTATTCATATATACATTTCGTGCAAAATTTTTACGCGCTACCTGATAAGCCAGGTTTTTGAGAAATAAACAACATTTCGCCGTTGGTTTGTTTTTACGAGTGAAATATTTTTTATGTTCTTATACCATTTGAGGGTTCAAAAGTAACCTTGTAATACTTTTTACAAGAATATTATACCGATTTCGTTATCATAATTGAGTTTTCGAGTATAAAATTTCTCATCATTTAATAGGTTATGTTATTCATTATGGCGACGCTCATTCTGAATAAAGTCTTCTCACACAGCGGCTCCTCGTCTAATGTCTGCATAACAAACCTTATGTGTCCACTTATTCAGATGTTCTCTGGTTAAAAGTGGTCTGCCCACAACATATTTTCGATAACTGTTCTATAATCATACACACTCGTAATATAAATCAAACAATTAGGATTCAGTCATAAAATAAATGAAAACCCACAGTATATTTTTAGCATTTTTTTTTGATAGGCGGCATTTACACAACACACTTTAATATTAAGTATAAGCGCGCGCACGAAATCGAAATGTCAAACTACTAGCCGCATAAATGCTGACAAATATTGCAAAATAGTTCTGCTAGCTTAAAAAATGTCTACTTTTCGTGAATACTCAGCCAACTTCTGCATAAGAATCTGTTACTTTTGCTTTTACCCCAGTTAGCTGCACATGATAGTAATTGCGTACTTAAAGCGGCATAAAGTAGTTATAACAGCTACCTTAAATTCTGTTAACTAACTATATGCTTCATAACAGGAACCACACCCTACTTTATACAGCAGCCGTGTAACTGTCAAGATGTGGTGTGTAATACAGCTAAAAGAGAACAGAACCTCAATTATTCAGTACTCTGCTGGATAATAGAATCTTATACCAGTGTTATACAAAAGGTTACACAAACTCTTGAGTAACAGGTCTATTTATGATGACTATTCAGCTTTAAGAAATAAAATCGGCAAATTACAGAACTAACTCAGCTAATAGCATTATCATAACAAAAAACAACTTTAATACAGAACTTGGCAATACACACAGCTTCTATACATATATAATAAAGCTTAACCCTGCATAAGGTTAAATTGTTGGCCAGTTATATGACTTGTGTGCTGCCTGGGTTATTAGTAGCGCCATTATCACTACACAACTTCCTATTATGAATATGCCATAACATAAACAAAACGACATATGCAATAGAATGTACAGGAAATAGGTAGGTACTATATCTTGTGAGACATCAATTTGATGCAAGTTTTCCTCATAACTTCCTTCCTTCCTCACCTGTAATGTCGTAATGCAGCAAACTTCACTTTCTACGAAACCTTATCTCTGCCACTTGAATTTGAATCGTACATTATTTTAGAGTTTTCTGGTAATCGTTGTTGTTTGGTTTTAAGAATGTTATGGTATTGATAAGGTATATCTTAGAAAAGAGGATTCAGAGAAAAAGATTTGAATAGAATTCACGCGATTGTGAAGACGGATATAGGGTTGATACAGCATTTACAATTGATTTTAGGGTATTTAGGTTGAAGATAAGTCTAGCTATCGTTATCTAATAAATCAGTGCCAGATGTAACGTTAAAATATGGTAAAAATGTAAATGAGAACATGAATGTTTTTATTAGCTATCGACTGGTTGTTGCTACGCAATTTGTAGATTGGGTGTTGCCCATTTTTTATATAGATTCTTCTTTGTTTCAACTGTAACATTTTTTTATGACAGTAAATGATACTTTCAAACAAAACGGTCATACTAAGTACACATGTTTACTGTCAAACGGCCGTTGCCGACATGCTCTACGGAGCAAAGTTTTGCAGGTGGTGGGACCTTGTGCAAGGTCCGCCCGGATTGCTACCACCATCTTGCTCGCTAATCCTGCCGTGAAGCAGCAGTGCTTGCACTGTTGTGTTTCGGCGTGGAGAGTAAGACAGCCGGTGAAATTACTGGCACTTGAGGTATTCCATCTTAGGCCTCTAAGTTGGCAACGCATCTGCAATACCCCTGGTGTTACAGATGTTTATGGGCGGTGGTGATCTCTTACCATCAGGAGACCCACTTGCTCGTTTGCCATCCAGTCGAATAAAAAAAAAGTCGGTTTTATCTTGCTTTCTCAACTAGCTCACTGAAGTTTACTGAAGCTGATTGAGATAGCAAGATAAATGCGAACTTATCCGACAAATTACGATTGAAAAACATTCACTAGATCTCTACTATACGAATGACCTATTTCAACATGTCTGAATGTCGTGTTTGTTAAAAGATATATGACTTTAGGCCTCAAGTACCTATCTTAAGATCCTGTTTTTAAGATCTCTTTGGGAACTACGTAATATGACGCACTCTTTTTACCTTGACCAACATTCCAATAAAGGATTTGGCTTTACTGTATTTCCCAGGCTTAATAAAACACTATTTATTTTAGGAAGGTATAACGCAACTTTGTTTTTAAATTTATAACACCAGGCCTCTCAATAATAAAATATAAAGATTCAAAAAAATACGGAAAAATATGGTTCAAATTACTTCAGATTTAAGTCCAGCAACTTTCATTTGAAATTTATCCTTTAAAAAAACTATGCTACTTTACTAGCGAATAATTTGCCTTAACTATTACATTACCTAATAATAAAATCTTTTGTTCAATAAAGTCCTTAATAGACCTTGCTTTCGGCATTGTTCTGTAGCCAAACTTGAGAGGCGGGTACCTACCAGAAGACGTGTTATGAGTAGGCTTTCCACAAGGTGAACTATAACCTGGTTGCGGTCACAAGAGACCGAATGCAGCCGGCACGGAATCGGTCACAGTAAAGTTTTTGGAAGAAGCTTATGTTTAGCAGTGAATGATTTTTGGTTGATGATGACATGATAATATAAAGTTTATCAAGTAGGGTAGCGGAAGACGAAGCGTTACCAGACCTCGCACTAGGTAGACTGGCGGCATCGTGATAGTTGCGGGTAACCTGTGGCGAGATGCAAGTGGCGAGTTGTCGTTCATTGTGGCGTTCTAAAGGGGAGGCCTTTGTTCAGCAGTGGACGTCTTCCGCCTGATGATGATTATGATGAAGGTACACGGGCTCGACATGTGGAAACAAGCAACCATGCCGGGGTTCCTAATCAAGGAGAGCTCGGAAGAAAAGTCAATTACGACCACCTTATACCTCACCTATTAATTAATAGGTGAGTGACCTGTGCACTTTATTTAAATAATTATTTATTTTGTGACTCAAGGCAGGTTTAATTCAAAGATGAATGATTACAGTATATAATCACTTATCGTCATAATTTCAAAACACACAAACTAAGCGTGATACTACTACTTTTATGTCACGTCTGTTTGTTTTCATGTCATAATCACAGTCAACTGATGATTCATCGACTTACTGAATTGATCTACGGCGCGTGAGTCACCCGTCTGGATGCGCGGACGCCGGACGGTATGCGACGGGTTTCGATCCAGTAAAACGGGGGTCATTGGACAATGTGAAGTAACAGGTGTGGAGTAAGAGCAGGAATTTAAAAAATCAAAAACCCGACTGCCTTAAAAAACCCACTAATATTACAAATGCGAAAGTTTGTAAGTTTGTTTGTTTGTTAATTATTCATGTCTAAACCGCTGAACCGATTTATATAAAATTGAGTACCAGGGAAGGAAAAAATTTTTAACTCGGAAAATTGCATAATTCCTGCGGGATAGCGATAAACGAATTCTACCCGGACGGAGTCGCGGGCAACAGCTAGTAAAAACTAAAACGGAAAAAACAATATTGTTCTGTACAACTATTAAATAACTTGAACTTCAACTGACAGTTGGGACACACTGGATTGTTTACAGTTCACGGTCAGGATTCAGTTTAAGCTCACCTTGACTGCGTACCACGGATTATCCTGCATAGTTCGACGATTAAAGTGAGAGACTTGTGTATCCATACTAATATTATAAATGCGTAAGTGTGTGTTGCTATGTTTGTCCGTCCTTCACGTCGAAACGGAGCGACGGATCGACATGATTTTTGGCATAGAAGTAGTTTATGGGCCAGAGAGTGACAGGCTACTTTTTATACCGGAAAAATGCATTTCCCGAGGAAACAGCGCGCGATAACCGATTTCCACGCGGGCGACGCTGCGGGCAAAAGCTAGTCTTATCAATAATTATGTATGTGTCTTAGCTTAAGGCAGTAACTTAAAGAATTCAGTGAAATGTTGGAATTTCAATTCAACTGCCACATCCGATGGTAGGTACACGCGAGCGAAGCCGAGAGGGTAAAAATTAGTATCATAATAAACCTGACAATGACCTCGAAAACCCATAAATTTATATTACAAAATAATCTTAACATATAACGTACCTAACGGACCACAGAACCAAGGCAATGATGATTTGATGACTCACGCGTCGCACGCGCAGAAAGAAATGTAACGAACCGATATTTTTGCTTGCAATGTGAATCAGCGTTGACAATTTTACTTCTTGGGATTAGTTTTGCTTACAGAGAGTTTGTAGAACTGAATAAATTTTCGGAACTGAAAGGAATGGAATTGGGGCCCGGGGCTTTTAGTTTTACCATCGATAATTATTTTAAAGTAAAAAAAACCGGCCAAGAGCGTCTCGGACACGCCCAAGATCGGGTTCCGTAGCCATTACGAAAAATACAAGTGATATTTTTTTAAGGATTTTAAGTTTAATACCTTCGGCTGCTATTTACTCTTAAACTACTAATAATTCCCAAGCAATCTTAGCCGTTATAATTTTCCTTGTAAATTTGATAAACCTACTTACTACCATTCTGAATGTATAATGAGTGGGGGGGACGCTCGATTTTAATGAAAATTTGCACTTTAAAGTTGAATATTTCGCAAACAGATTACTAAATAAAGAAAACGTCCTGGCAATCCCCAATGGGTTTAAAAGACCTATCCAACGATACCCCGCACCAAAGAGTACTTTTTATATACACTATAGGGTTACTAGAGAAAAAAAAATCACCCTACCTATGCACCTATGGCTATGTACTTATGGGAGTACCCTAAAATACTTTTTTAAGTAACTTTATTTTATTTTACCACTTTGTCGGCGTAACTGATATATTTGTATTCGTGCCAAATTGCAGCTTTCTAGTACTAACGGTCTCTGAGCTTAGCCGCGGACGGACAGACAGACAGACTGACTAGACTAGTTGACTATAGAGCCCTAAAAAGGAGCCAAAGATAATCTCACAAATCTCAATAAATGAGCCAAATTTGACATGTTTATGTGAAATAGTTTTTGAGTTATGAGGGGGTCAAAAGTGGCTCCAAATGGTTCGGGTAAAATTACACACGGTGCTGCTCGCAAGTTCTGTTAGCTTGAACTTGGCTAGATTTTATACGAATCGTTCGATGTTTTAATGATAAATTTCAATGACAGTCAAGGATCAATGGTATCATCGATAATCGGAGATAATTTACCTCATATTTTATTGAATCAGGCGTTACTTTGCGGAGGTCCATATCAATGAACTAAAAGAATTTAGATATTAGACCAAGAACAACACAAACAACACCACTAACAACACACAACTGGTAGCATGGTGTACGGTTGTGTCACTCTGAAGATGAGCTCTGGTTGAGTTCGAAACGCGTCAGTGTAGTGTGGTGGTGGTGATAGATTCGTTTGTGTGATTTGTGTGTGTTCTTACAGTGTGGAGGTGGAGGAATTGCATGAACACGCATATTTTGCATAAGCTTAGCTATGGTAAGGTCGCGGGTGAGCAAGGAAATTCTTTTAGTTCATTTTGTTTGTCTATTATGGTTTGCGGGGATTTTAGACAGTGCTTGTCGTCCAACTGACTATTACTCGTAAATGTATTGATTCTAGTCAGCCCAATAGTCGCCCACTCCGTCCACTGCTGAACAAAGCCTCCCGCTTAGAACGCCACAATGAACGACAACTCGCCACTTGCATCCACCGGTTGTCGGCTACTCTCACGATGTCGTCAGTTCACCTAGTGGGATGCCTGCTAACGCTTCGTCTCCAGGTTCGTCAAAAGATACAATCATTAAAAAAGATGTTTTGATATTGCCATAACCGAAAAACCTATTGGGTACTTCCGGTTATCCTAGAAACTTGAAATTTGGTATAGCACAACAATTGAGCCATAATTTGAATGAATATCCAGTGTTAGCAGAACCCTGCCTCCAAGTATTCGTTGTTGAACACCCAAAATGGCAAAAACGGAACCCTTATAATTTCGCCATGTCTGTCTGTCTGTCTGTCTGTCTGCCCACCTGCCCGCCTGCACGCCTGCCCCTGCACGCCTGCCCGCCTGCCCGAAAGCCGCCCGAAGACCTTAGAGACGCTAGAAGAATTATTAGTAGTTATGAGTAAATAGCAGTCTAAGGTATAAAATATACATATACTTGGAAGATTCCGTATAAAATACGAAATCCTCAGAAAAATATTACTAAATTTTTTCGTAATGGCTACGGAACCCTATTTTGGGCGTGTCAGACACGCTCTTGGCCGGTTTTTAACTTTATTATTGGTCGTAGCGGCACACGACACGATTCGTAATAGACACGTTGAAATGTTCAATGTGTCTATTACGGTTCTTTAGATACTTTTGCTGGAAAGACGGACGGTTTGACAGTTTAGCGATTAATAAGATTCCGTTTGTCACTCTGAAAATTTGACGTGGGCCTTACGAGGTTATCTATAGTTATGCGTTAACCAGGCCAGTCACCGGCGCCACGTAGTGTGAACACGTTATTATTGGATTAATAGGGCAGAACGACGGTCGCCGTCTAGACGGACTGCGTAGGATTATATTAGTAAGCTGCCAACTTTGGTTATCCCACTGTTTTTGAACTCTTCGTCATAGTCAATAGGAGAGGATGGAAGGTCTCTCTTATCCGATTTTTAGGGTTCCGTAGCTAAAATGGCAAAAACGGAACCCACATTGCTTCGCCATGATGTCTGCCTATCCGTCCGCGGCTTTGCTCAGAAACTATCAGTGCTAGAAAGCTGTAATTTTGCACAGATTTGATTTTGTTAGCTACCCACGACCTTATGATACCTACGTTTAAGCAAGAAATGTGTGTTCATGCATTTCCTCAACCTCCACACTGTAAGAACACACAGAAATCACACAAACACATCTATCACCACCACCACCACACTAAACCGACACGTTTCGAACTCAACCAGAGCTCATCTTCCGAGCAACACAACCGTTCACCATGCTACCAAATGTTAGACCCAGACATATCCAGCACTGGAAGGGGCCAAATATTTCCTACTTCAAAGATATTTGGTTTATGTGATTGGTCACATTTACTGTCAATTTAGATTCCGAAACATTAAGTACTACGTCGAGCGAAGTCAGGGACCGGCCCGCTATCCCTTACAAAGGGTTTGTATGGGTTTTGCATAAGGCTTAACTCACCATACCCATTGCCCGACGAAACCCTTTCATTTTGCTTTTAAAGCCCTTATATAAACGCTAACCCATTTGAGTAATCGGTATCCCAATACCCTTACAAAACCCTTATCATCCGCTCACCAACATCTTGCATATCGCTTATAAGGGTTAGCCTTATAAAGGGCTTCCCTTTTAGCATATAAGCGTGCTAATTTAAATCGTCTACCTGTATGTACATTAGCGTAGATATATACTAATCCTGTCTCTTTCACGCAAGGCTCAACTACGACATTACTAAAGGGAAAGCTTTATAAAAAGCGCTAAATGATAAGGGTAACCCTTATTAAGGGATTGCAAGGCATATAGGATAGCAGTAAGTAATTGCAAAGGGCTAGCTTTATTTTTTGCTAAGTTTTTCTGTAAGGGGTCTTTCAATACGGTATTTGACAACTTCTGATTTTGCCATATCTTAATATTATTATGAAAATATAGATAAATAGATAGTTTTTAGCGAAGAGAAAATTTAAATCGGTTGATAATTGGATATATAGTGATTTTTTTGAAAAATCTATATACCTGTCTCTTTCTCAAACGCTTTTCTCTATGCAGCAAGTATGGCGGTACTGGCGTGTGACGTCACATGCCAGTATGTCTTTCTCTGTCTAATCTTGAATTTCAAACCTGTATAACTTTGTTATTTACAAAGGTAGCTTAAAAATTGTTTTTCTATTCGATAACAGGCATTGTGTAGTTTTAATTTATAAAACATATACAAAATAGTCAAATACCGTATTGGTTAGCCGTGTTTAAGGGATGCCCATTGAAAGGCTTTTCTCGCGTAAAGGGTTGTCCAGCGAAGCAAGGAGTGCTAGGCACTATTGCGAATTGCGACCACAATGTGCCAGGCCCAAACTACGAAGTGCAAAACTCGAACTTCGTATGTTGCCGTCCTGCTAACGCTTATGTCATTTAATACGCGAGTGAAAGGAACGGTGCAATACGAACTTCGTATTTCGAGTTTCGTAGTAGCCCCAGAGTACACCTAATTAATTTAGGAAACAATTTGGCCCCTACCGTGCTACTTACGTAAATAGTTATGTACGAAGAAGAGATAATAATCTTCTTTACCACTTTTGCAGGTGGTAGGACCTTGTGCAAGGCCCGCCCGGATGGCTACCACCATCTTGCTCGCTAATCCTGCCGTGAAGCAGCAGTGCTTACACTGTTGTGTTTCGGCGTGGAGAGTAGACAGCCGGTGAAATTACTGGCACTTCAGGTATTCCATCTTAGGCCTCTAGGTTGGCAACGTATCTGCAATACCCTGGTGTTGCAGATGTTTATGGGCGGTGGTGATCTCTTACCATCAGGAGACCCACTTGCTCGTTTGCCTTCCAGTCGTATAAAAAAAAACTCATTTACTTGTGACAATTTTGGACCGATTCTCTCTAATACCATCATCGTTTTGTAAGTTGACATAATCATGACTATCGGACCGAGACGCTGTGTTGAGGTACTCATGTGAGTCACGATGGCACGTGTGATAAGACACTGACTCATCACTGCAACCCAGCCCGCCCTTTAAGGAAAGCCCTTACGGTTAAAATTCCATGGACCCGCAGTTTTTGCATCGGTGAAGCATACTCTAACAATTTACACGAGAACTTGATCCTCGAGATATTTAAGAGATGGTCAGACTGGGTAATTTTATTATACGGTTACTAGAGGCGCCAAAAGTTTCAAGATATAAAAAAAAAACAAGATGTAAAGATGAGATATAAAAAGATGTTTGAATATGCTCCAATGTTATTTGTGAACAAACTTTTTGAGACTAACATCTGGTAGTATAGTGTACGGTTGTTGCTCTGAAGATGAGCTCTGGTTGAGTTCGAAACGCGTCAGTGTATTGTGGTTGTGGTAATAGATGTGTTTGTGTGTATTCTTCCAGTGTGGAGGTGGAGGAACTGCATAAACTTAGCTATCATAAGGTCGCGGGTGAGCAAAGAAATTCTTTAGTTTAAATTTTCGAATCGTAGAGGTACCTAAATCCTAAATTATCGCCGTTTACTCGTATAGGTACTCTAAGTGGAATGACAGCTGTGTTATTCCCATCCATGCACATCTTACATGAAAAATATATATTTAATAATAAAAAAAAACTTACTTAACAAAGTTCTAGACTACTAGACTTGTTTTTCCTTTTCAGTTTTTATTTAAAGTTTTTTAAGGCAGTCAGTCAGATTTCGTTTTTTTTTCTTTGATAGTTTTTTGTTGTTCCTGTAAAAATAGTAGTGTATGTCGCACTTTTGCGGAGTCATAAAACTTTTCAGGCATATTTAAAGTATTTCTAAGCAATGATATCATGTGATTAGATATATAAAATACGGATGTAGATAGCGTTGAACATCCGTTTATCACTTATCAACATCTAAAATAACGTGTTTTAGAGATGACTAATACGTGTTCACCATGTACTGAACGAAGTACGATGGTCAATGAGTGCCTATATTAGAACCGGAGGTCATATTGTCTAATCTATCATTTGCAATCTAATTACCATCATTTTCACTTCTTTCAGGAAGCGTTGCAATACATAATTATTGCATTTTAAATGAGTCGATGATAATGTAAGGTTTTGTTGCTACTCGAAATGTCAACAACAATGTGTTACAAGGGTAATTAATTATGGCATGCGAAAAGGTTGACTGGCAGAGATCCCTGCAGGGATAAGTCCGCCTTTGTACCTACTTAACACTTTACTTTCATTTATGTAACCTTTTTTTTTCCTTTTTGTACAATAAAGAGTATAAACAAAAAACAAAAGTTAGGTCCATGATTTTGTAAGATTAATATGGATACATCTCTCTGTAGTTGACTGTACAATAGCTACGCGTAGTACAGTCGAGGGCATAAGTATCTATAGTTAGGTACAGTCATAGCCTTATGGTTAGGTAGTTACATAGATATTTTTGACGTCTTGGTAACGTACATACTTATGCCCTTGACTGTACATCTCGCCTCCCATTCTCGACTGACAGCTCATCACATAGATCAGATATGCATTTTGTCACTTGTCTTGACATGTCTGTAAGATAGACAAACTTACCACTTAGTCTTATCATGCTCACTTTATCTAATCCATATTTAGTTTACTTAAAAACTACTGAAATCAATCATTGTCACCTTAGAGGAGTTTCTGAGAACAACCTTTTATTCGTAAGTATTATTTATAATTTATAACTGTTCAATCATTTTTTTTTTTCATTTTTACTAATTATGGCCAGTTATTGTGTTTTTGTATTGTAATGTTATTGTATTGTGTTGCTTTTGGAAATGCCGGAAAACTCATATTAGTGTACCAGTTTGAACAGGTATTGATCTCCCGTGAAATTAACTAAAAAATTCACGAATATTTCTGAGAAAAATATAACTACGCATACTTAGTCATAATCTTACTCATAAAGTAATAAAAAAGATTAATCAATGGAAAAACCAAGATAATCTGAATAAATAATGACACAAGTGCGCGCAATACAAATATATATTTAACAAAAGGCGATACATCGCGAAGTCACATCGTTTGACTAGGTTACATTTTTTTCAATTTACCTATTATATTTTATACACAAACACATTAAAATTGACACCGCTTTATATATATTATGACAAAAATAAAGATACACAAAGTAAAAGTCGGGCGTGTCAAATAATTATATTTTGTCAATGTTGGCAATAGGTAAAATTATTTACTATTCACTATCACGCTTTTAAAATCACAAAGCGCTTACTAAACACTACAATATTTCTTCAAGATCAATTTCACTAACAACTATATCACTGAGCGTTATTCATTTTTAAATATTTACGTATAGGATTCAATAAAAAAGTTTGGATAAGTATAATTTATCACTTTGTAATAGATTTATTTACGCAATATAATGATTTCTAACCAACGAGTATCACAAAGATATTATTAGTTAATGTGAACATTTAAGCTTAGACATCTAAAATTCAGCTATTAATTATCGCTATTACAAAACATTTTAAATAATAAAACCCAATATAAAAATACAGAAATCAAACTAATACAACATGCTCCTATCCTACAAAAGGATCAAAAGGATTTTTTACACTATACTTTTATTCTAAAACGAGTAAATTATGGCTGTATTATTGTACCATGTAGCGAACTTTCTTTTTGTAATTGAAATTTCAATAAATTATATAAAAACTTAAAAACCAATTCGAATGTGCATGAATAGGGTGGCGCCACTGTCAAACGATTATAGCTAATCTACTTTGCAAAATTGTTAGTTCCAAATTTGTCCACCTATATGTACATTATTTGTACTTTACCTGAATCGACTCAAGTCACTTTTTAAGATTGACCAGAAACATAATAATTATATGCAATACCGATTTAACAGGTAAAATCGAATAAAATCATTTAAAAAGTGCAAAAACTATAGTAATAAAATCATCCACTAAAGCGACATCTATTGGCAACATATTGGACGAACAACAGTGGCGCCGCCATGTCAGAACGCCAACTCACAAACTACAGGGCTGTGATTGATTATTCTTTTGCAGCGTTATTTCTGGTCGGTGCGTAATTTTTTCTTCAATCCGCTAAAAATTTTGTTAGTCCAAGTACGGCAATAAATAATCGTCAACTATACTAACATTCATATGCCAGCTGAAGTGATTGACACCAGGAACTGTTACAACATGAAGTTTACCTTTCTTGTCTAAGGATTTTAGGCCGATTTTGTCGTCTTTGTAGATTGGTTGATCGTGCATTTCAATGACAGTCTCATTTGCATCGTAGTATCCAAATTGGCTGGAATAAAAAAAATTGGTTACAATTCGTAATATCTACATGTTAGCATATAAATAAACATACAAAAATGTCATTATTAAAAAGTTTTCAAGTCAACATCTTTTTTATGTCTGCCTAATTGAATCTCAATTTCACTTAGATCTTTTTGCGCGACTTTTAAAGCGTACTTTGAAATAATATATTACATTTCTATGAAAAGTTTTTCAGTTTTTTTTTTACTTGCCAAGTTAATTTAGTTACCTGCTTTGCCACGGAGTGATGACATTGTCGTCGGGCCCTCCGATAAGGACGAGTCGCTTTAGTCTCAGCAAGTTCGACTTGAAATCGGCTGTTTTCGGTGACCTGGAAAAAACAACAAAAATTGGGTTAACATTTTAAAAAATATTATTATTATTTAATTCATTAAATTTAAAAATAGTAGAAGACAGTGAACCAAAACAAAAAATAAAAAAGCAAAAAGATCAGGTTCCACCGAGATTTGAACTCGGATCGCTGGATTCAGAGTCCAGAGTGCTAACCATTACACCATGGAACCGGCTGAGCTAATTGTTGAATTTACTGATTACAAGCTCTAGCCACTTTCAAAATGTTTGTTCAATTCAAATGATATACAGGTGTACAACTAATTTGCATTTGTTTTGTGTGCTATTGTTATCCTGCTATAAAATTATAATATTCGTAATCAATAAGACTGAGCGAGACAGATTACCTATTAACATTTTAGCCAAAAACGTTTATCAAACGTTTTTTCGACGAATTATATATGTATTGAAAAATAAAAATTAAAGATATAAAGGTCTTTTCTGTGCAATTTCATGAAATTTTGTCTGGTATTCGTAATTTTTGTATATATGATGATGTAATTTTACCACAGTATTTTACACAATATAATGGTATGTATGTATGTATGTAAACTCTTTATTGCACATAAAAATAAAAATACAAATACACAGAGAGGAGAACAAAGGCGAGCTTATCCCTAAAAAGGGATCTCTTCCAGCTAACCTAGTTAGGAGAAAACATAATGAATGAATGGATATATAATGGTGTTATTTAATTTGAACTATCTATTTATTAATTAGTTTACTCACTAATCTATGCACTTTTTTCTGGAAAACGTAAATAAATTCAAAAGTATCGAGTTTAAATAAAAAAAATATGCCTGTCCCTTCCTATTGGAGTAAGGCTCACAAGTGTTTTGCCCGCCCGTTCCAGTGTGTTATGAATATTGATGCATACGAACGATGGCCCGTTTCTACTAATATAAGGATGAATACTTCACTTCAAAGAGAAACTACTTGTATCAGAAGTTGACGCAAATAGTTATTGTTAGGGATGGGCCGAATATTCGTTTATATTCGGTATTCGGCATATTCGGCAGGTTTACCGAATATTCGTATTCGGCCGAATATTCGGCTAAATCACCGAATGTTCGGCAAAGTGGTACACAAACTTTTACTGTATTGAGCCATGTATGAGTTGAATGATAAATGTATTGTTTTTATGAGCTACAGTGAAGCTTTTATGTTTTGTTGACACTGTAGTTATAATTCCAATAACAGTAGATAACAACAGATGGTTATTAATTGTAAACAAAATATAAGTATGTAGGTAGCTGTTTTGAGATTAAACTACAGTGATCTTTATAATAAAATAATATGTTAATATAATCAATCAGGTCTTTATTGTGAGAAATAAGGCAAGTTTTTGTTTTTAGTCAAGTTGCATGATTAAATTACAACATTTCTCAACAAAATTAATCATATTTTCTAGTTTCTACTTATAAGTCAATTATGTCGAACATTCGCGCCGAATATTCGGTTCGGTACAAATTTTACCGAACATTCGGCCGAATATTCGTATTCGGTGAAACCCATGTTCGGCCCATCTCTAGTTATTGTATGCATCAATATTCATAACACACTAGAACGGGCGGGCAAAACAGTTATTTTATCAAGTAGTTCATACTTACTCAAGATGATTATTAATGTAAGGCAGAAACACACTGTAGTTTTCGTAGAGCGGCTGATGGTAAGGGTCGTTCCAGTAATTGCCTACCGAAGTGTGCTGTCCCACTCTAGAGTAGAACAGCTCAAAGGCGCTCTCCTTCAACAGACCGGGGAACACCAGGTGGAGAAAACCAGCTGGAAGAAAGGAGCAATACTGTAAAGGCACATTCAGAGTAACTGAAATTTAGTCTTAGATCTCAACCGGATAGCCCATGGATAGATAACCAGGCCACGAAGCTTGAGGTCCTGGGTTCGATCCTCAGTTGGAAAACATAAATGTTTGTTCTCGAGTCTTGGATGTTTAATATGTATTTAAAAGTGAGTATCTATCTATTGAAGAATAGATTAAAGTTATTGAAGATGAGTTTTACTTTTATTAACTTCCTTCCTTCTCGTATCAAAGAACAAAACCTTGTTCAAACTCAAACATAACACATACCCACCATACACATGTCGGATTGGTTTGATCTTATTTACCTATCATTGTTTAATGGGTGGATCAACTATTTCTTATTGTTATTCTGTCCCGTCAGCGAGGGGACAAAAGTAACTTCAACTTCAACTTTTTTGTTTTTGGCAACCGGTCTCTTTAGGTTAGCAAACACTACTGCCAATGACTCCTGACAGCAGCAAAACTGTATATTGTGTTTTACCAGTTTTTAAACAACTGCCCGAAGGAGGTTTATGTTTTTCGAGCATATGTATGTATGTATGTATGTCCATTTCTTTGGTCCTCGCTGCAGCCTAAACGGCTACACGGATTTTATCATATGAGCGATTCAATACGATTTCAATATGGCGTCTGCGAAAAAAAATATGGCGGAGGAATGAAATAAAAATATTTTGTATTGAAACAATATGGGTAGCAAATGAAAACTAATAATTAGCCCATTCTAAAAATATATGGGTTATAATACTTTTAATCTACCGTTTTTACATAAATATAAAAAGTGTAAAATAAAACATTAAATTAAAAAAATCAAAAAACACGACTGTCATAACAGTTTTGGCAGTCGGGGGTTTTTTTTTTAATTTATGTTTTATTAAAAAACAGTTTCTTCAGGGGACAAGAGTAGTACAGTTTGTTAGAAGAAATGTTGTGTCACATTATACTAACATGCTTATTATATGACCAATCATAAAAAGGGCTTAAAACTACCAAAAAAATGTATGTTTGGCATATTTTAATCCTATGACAAGAAAAAGTTGATTGACCCTAATAATACACAATCTTCTTAACAAGCACCAATTGGAGGGGACATGACAGTGACCCCAGCCAAATAAAATAAAAAGCAATTGAGATCAAAATCAGAACAGTACTTTCAATAAATTGAAGTAACAGAAATAGCGGTAAAATTTATGATCCCACAAAAAGTTATCATGCACATGTCATTATTAAAAGACTTGTGTAACAAATCATAGGTATGTAAAAATATATATTTAGCAAAATGAAAGGATAGATGATGCTTTTGCAGGGCTCAACATAATTATAACTATCATACCTCCATATTGACCGGCCTGCGGTGAACTCAATGATATGAAGGTGCTGACCGACACATTTGGAAATGTCTGTATGATGCCACGGGCAATCAGGCCTCCTTGAGAATAACCTGAAGTAAAAGTTTGCAAATAAGACAAAAAAAGCTATGCCTCAGATAAACACCATGAAAAAAGAATATGAGAATTGTTCACAATTTGATTTTTGATTTTTGTCTGTCACATCATAATCTTTTGTATGTAGAACCAGTAAGTTTTTTGCTTGTATTTAAATACATACACTAATTTAAACGTAAGAACAATGACAAAACTCTCTTATGAAATACATAAATATTTTAAAGTAAGTAAATAAAAAAGATAAGAATACTTTTATTTGCCAAAATTCGGCACATAAAGACAGCAAAAATTATAAGATTAAGACAACATAACACCTTATACTACTACCTGCTAATACCTTTAAACCAGCAATTCTTGTATACAGTTGTGGTCATATAATTAGAACGATTTTTTATAGAGAAGATTTTTTCAAACTGACAAGTGTTACTAACTGCATGTATATTTTTGTACTTCTCTCGTATCGTAAAACTTTTCCGTACTAGCGGTAAATTCATTTATACATATAATTGGCTAAAAAATATATATATAAACTTATACATTACATCTAAACTAGTATTACTACTTACTGGCTGGTCATATAATTAAGAACGCTGAATAGTTTATTTTTTATTCAAATTTAAATAGAGAACGGACCGCCGCTTTGTGGTTTTAGGTTATTATTCGAATAATTTTGGCGCCATTTAGTGCCGTAATAGTCTTAAAGGCGATTGCTTCATATAAAAACAAGGGGAAAAATAAAAGTTGTGATAAATCTACAAGAGAAGTAATACTAAAACTTCGCGACAAGAATTGGTCGTATAAACACATAGCCGATCATCTGCAATGTTCAAAAACTATGGTTTTCCACGCCATAAAGCATTTTGCCACGTATCAAACTACTTCAAATGTTCCGCGTGTACCTAAACAAAGAAAGTCATCTCGTCGAGATGATCGAAATATCGTTCGTTTGGCAAAACAAAATCCTTTTAAAGGGTCTAATGAGTTGAGAAAAGAATATTTTGGCGAAAACAACCCTTCAGCAATCTCGGCACGCACTATTCGAAGGCGTTTGGTAGAAGAAAAGTTGCACGGAAGGATAGCAAGGAAGGTGCCTATGTTGAAACGGTGTCATAGGCAAGCCCGGCTTGCATTTGCAAGAAGATATGAAAAGTGGACAGTCAGACAGTGGAAAAACGTTCTTTTTTCTGACGAGACAAAAATAAATAGGGTATGTTCTGATGGCAAACGATATGTAAGACGGCCTCCAAATAAAGCATTCGACCCAAAGTACACAAAAGTGACTTTAAAGCATGGCGGGGGAAATGTAAAAATTTGGGGATGTTTTTCTGGACATGGTGTTGGACCTGTTAGGCTGATAGAAGGAAACATGGATCAATTTCAATACAAAAACATACTGGAAGAAACAATGTTACCATATGCAGAAGGGCGTGCTTCCGGTTATTTGGACATTCCAGCACGACAATGATCCCAAGCATACTGCATGTACCGTTAAGGAATTCCTCACATCGCAATCAGTTTCTGTCTTAGATTGGCCAGCCAACAGCCCCGATCTTAACCCAATAGAGCATCTTTGGTGCGAAGTCAAGAAAAAGGTTTCAAATCGACAGTGTGGCAATTTAAGAGAACTGTATGACGTATTCTTAGAAGAATGGAACTCTATCTCTTTCGCGAAATGTCAAAAATTGATAGATTCAATGCCTCGCCGGTGTAAGGCAGTAATAAAAAGCCGTGGACATGCTACCAACTATTATTAGTTAAAATGTATTACATTGCTTTTTTGTGTACAAACTTCACGTTAGTGTGATTTAGTTAATCTAAATTTCAAATAAAAAAACTTTCGAACAGTTCAATAAATCGTTCTTAATTATTTGTCCAGCTTCATTACTATTTGAATTTGTTACTAAAGAAAATAACACAAAATTTGTAAAAAATGACAGCAATTTTATTCTTTATTCTTAAACCCGTTTGCTCTATTCATGTGGCTGTTTCATAACGTAACTAGTTACTTCTAAGAAGGAACCACGACTACACATGACATGATTTAGTTAAAAATAATCTGGAACTTCAAATCGTTCTTAATTACGTGGCCACCACTGTATATATATACTTAATCAGAATTTCAGAAACTGCTCCAATGATTTTGATGAAATTTGGTATGTAGGGGTTTTCGTTTTGCTTGGTCTTATCTCTAGGAAAACACTTATTATCGAGTTAACTAAAACTAAAAAGACTTAAATGCCACAATAGCACAAACCTCAGAGGGTGGCCTAAATATAGTAAAAGAGCAAAAATATTGCATTAAAATTCATATTGAAGTTGCAATAGCAATTAGCAACCAAACACTACTTGCACAGTAGAATTGTTTGAATGTAATTGAACCCCACAAGCTGTCCATTCATTAATATGAATAATTAATCTTGCCCATTATCAATTTTTTATAGGTCACAACACTCACAAAGATATAGATAATACCTATAAGATTGATGCCCTCGGGATGTTGTAATGAGATGTTGGCCACATCTTGGCCAATCTCCAGCACTTGATGCCACATGGTCTCCAAACTTGACCAGCTTTCAAATCTGTTGCAGTTGTACACTGTTGTATTTGGATGTTTCTGTAAACAATTGTGATAAGTGAAAAAAAAAACTTACAACTACTATAGTTCCTTTGCCAATTTTTTTTTCACCAGATTAAGCAAAAGGTGTGTAAAATTGAGCCAGTTTGTATTTTTTTTTTCTAATTTGACCAATTTTACCAATTTTATTATTCATTGCTAGAGACATTAATTGTGCTAAAAAATAAACAAAGAATAAAAATAATCTTAGATTTTAAAGTATTTTTTAAGTCCACATCAACGGAAATGGGAATTGTAATTACTGATCCATCAATTAAAAGTAGTAATTATCTTACTTCTCTACATAATTCCTTCAGGTGATAGAATACGTAAACAAAGTTTTGTTTACCTCTTGAATTCTATGTGCAATCATTTCCATGCTTCCGCTTCCAGTCATTACACCGTGTATTAAAACCACTGGTTTATAACTTAAACATGGACTTATAAATAAAAATAAAGTGAAGAACCACAATGCCATTGTCTTATACGTATTTATGCGCGAGAACAAAGAAACGACGTAAAACAGCGACTTCAAATGTACTACTGAGCTGAGGGCTCTAGAATTTTAATTTGTTTGTTTGCGCATTATGTTGAATGAATCGTATGATTCTATTTATCTTCGCAAACGCATGTTTGTTTTATTTAGATAGCGCGGAAGGACGATTATTACGCAAAACCACGAATAATTTAGTTAAAGAGTTCAATAGTAAATGACGAAAAGGTCGAACGAAACAGAACGAAATGCCAGTCAGTTTTATGTCACGCATGTCAACGTCACTGGGTGACCGGTTACAGTCTTTCCCGGCCCGGCAGGGCTACTATGAAACTCGAACGAAACTCGCGCACGCTGCAGCAGCCGCTGAGTCGCGTTGCTCCGAAGACGAAGGGCTACGGATTAGCCCGAAACATGTCGAGCTAAACTCGATTTAAGACGTGAGTTATCCGGGTCAATATATTTAATATGAGTGAGTCTCACGGTAGTTTCATGTTTATAGGATTATGTTAGAATTAAACATAGTTAGAAGATATATTCAATGCAAATCTGGTCAAAATGGTCCAAAAATTTTAAAAATTGAATCAATGTACAGCAATTGTTGTCAGCCTCATTTTTTTTAATTTGTCGCGGCTTCTCGTGGACAGCTTTCGCTGGCCAGTCTATAAGAAATAAATAAATGTTTTTTTTTGTTTAATTCAACCTCCTACTCTTACGTTTCCGCCTTAATCCTAATTTACGCTTAATCATGGACACCGTAAAGAAAGGGATGCTCACGTCAGCAGGGGTACTTCGAAACTCGAAACTCGAAGTTCGTGTCATGCGGTCCCTCTGACACTTACACTATTTAATACGAGAGCGAGACGGACGGTACGATATGAACTTCGAGTTTCGAGTTTCGTAGTAGCCCTGCTGTTTCTATGGGCAAGCCGAGCACACAAAAAACTGGTCGGTATTTCCATGTCGGTATTATCCGGGCCGGGAAAGAAAGAGTGTCACCCAAGGTGCGCACCAGGGGGGGACAGTTGCCTATACCGTACTAATTCATGTCGATAGCGCCGCCATCTCCTTTATCTAACCTAAAATAAAACAGATTGTTGTCGTTTGTTTCAGATAGATGTCACTGAAAGCTTGAGATCACAAAATTTTATTTATTAAAAAATATTTTGTCGTTGATAATTACCGCAAAAACGAACTTTATTTTCGAAATTGACAATCGTATTGTAATTTCTAATATAAAAGTCACATAATTGTATCCGCTCAGTCGTTACAAATATTTTTTGTGTAGCAACCCTCTATGTCAGGCCAGGCGTCTATTCGCTCTCAACAAGGAACAAGATGGCTACGTTACAATCGAAACTCAAGTGCTCAGACCACATAAAAAGTAAAGACAGTGCTGCAAACGGAAAATTTGAGGCTGGTTTAAACTTAAAGAAGACTGAATTCAAGCGGTCTCACTTCTCTTTGCAGCCCTGTTTTTAGTTTTTATGTGGTTTGAGCTGGGAAGCAAATCCAGTAAAGTAAAAGAATACCTGTGACTATTAATAGCTATACGTATGGATGGATATATACATCTTGGTACTAGTTACGAGAGCGAGACGGCGCTTCAAAACGGTCTGCATGAATGAGACGAGAGAGGGCTCTCTTTTCCCCGTATATTATACTACTCTTTGGTGCGCACGTGTGCAAAGACTACAGTAAGGTGCGCACGTGTGTTTAAAAAAATGCAAAGTTGCTGGCGATTATCCTGAGAGTTTTTAATTATTATAGGCCACAAATAGTTTATCAGTGAATATACTGTTAGTGTTATGAGAATTTGGTAAATGTCGAATACGTTACTAATATAATTAAATACTATTCACGAGTAGCACAGGTTATCCGCCGACAAAAACATTCTCAATAACACTTTTAAATTGCCAACAGAGTACATCGACAATGGCAACAACCTCACTAGCGGAGCAGCTGCAGAAGCTAGCTGTCCCACAAACTGCTATATACAAGGATGATAAGAAGAAAGCATCACTACTATTTGACCCGAAAGAAGCAGCTTTGAAAGACCGCGAAACTTTTTACGAAATTGGAATCAGTGGTCTCAAAGAACTTATCGCGATCAACCAAACCTTCCAATTCTATGAAGACACCTTATTCAGTAAGTCTTCCAAAGATTTCGAAAGAGCCATTGAGAGCAAAGAGGTTAATCAAAACTTGGATCAAACTATACAGAAATTCCTGATACAGCTGTCTCCATATTTACTATTGCAGTCAGCTCATAAAGCATTGGAATGGCTTGTGAACAGATACAGCATACATCAGTACAATCAGGATGCTATCATGGCATTAATTTTGCCGTACCATGAGACAAAGATCTTTGTCCGAATTGTTCAGTTGTTGGACTTAAAAGCAAAGGCGCATCGATGGGGCTGGCTTCGATCTATTCAAAAAACGGGAACTCCATTAGCTAAACAAGTTTTATATAACCATTGCGTTTCTGACACTGCCACATTATTTTTTATATCAAGGAATACATACAAGTGTGTTGAAGAATTTGGAGAAAGAGCTACGCAACTTAATACAGTCTTTGCATTCTTCTGCTCTACTGTCATAGGCACCATTAATTCAAGTAAAAAAGTGACCGAACCAATAATCAATGCCATCTTACCAGCGCTTATAAAAGGCTTAGATTCTCAAATACCTGATTTTAAATCGTCAGCCTATGTCATCCTTGGTTATCTCTCAACTAAGACGTCTTTAAGACGGAACATAATGAATGAGATTGTTGACAAAATTTTAAACTCGGATTTATGTTACGATGCTGTGTTGCTCATAAACTTGATTTACAATACCCAGCATCCGGATGAGCTTCTGGATCCAATCCTCTATAATATCTCCGCTCCAATTGTGACTACAATCTGTGAGCATTTGAAGAAGCTGGTTGAGAATAAGATTAATGTACAGGCATTGGTGACAGCATTCCTTAGGAGCATCCTGGGACAGCTTCAGAAAGATGCAGAGGAGTTTATGAAGTACAGTGACATGCCTGTCATACTAATTGACATGGTTGATTTGTCCCGACAGAACCCTGAAAAGATTATCAAGTAAGTATAAAATAATATCCACTTTGTGAAACACTAACTTTATAATTAATACCTGTGTTGCATGGGATAGTTATCCAGTTAATTATCAACAATTATTATCATGATAATTATCAATGATAATAATAATGTCTGCACCTGCATGTGATACTATGTAAAGTCTGTAGGTATAGAGTACCTATATTCCAATACGGGTAATTGTATAGTATGCCACTTATTAAATTTAGTCTCACTTATCATGTATGTGTGTATCTCCATAAAAGGAATATAAGATTAAAAAAAATGTTTTGTTATATTTTTAAATGATTGGACAGATTCCTTGGTAATAAAAAACCATACTAATATTATAAATGCGAAAGTGTGTGTGTTTGTATGTTTGTTTGTCTTTCACATCGAAATGGAGCGACAGATCGACGTGATTTTTGGCATAGAGATAGTTTATGGGCCAGAAAGTGACATAGGCTACTTTTTATCCAAGAAAAATCCGCAGTTCCCGAGGGAACAGCGCGCGATAACAGAATTCCACGCGGGCGAAGCCGCGGGCAAAAGCTAGTATTATTATATTTATTCCATCAGTTAGATTATCAGAAATTATCATACAAATATTTTTTCTTATGTCAATCAGACAATGTCTATCAGACAAAATTATATCTAGCCAATCATAGGATGATAATCATAGAATATAATTATTTTGATAATTTCAAAACCCTAATTAATATCACACCCTTGTTAGTTACACCATTTATAACTCAAGAATGGCTGCAACAATTTTTATGATTTTTGTGTTTTTGGATTTGTCTTCGTCAGGAATAGGATAATAAGTATTAAAAACATTAGAAAATTGTTGAAAAAATAAAATAAAAGTAAAAACACTTTCCCCATACCAAATGTTCATGGGTTTCGTAACTGTCAGTTAGGTATAGACCACATCCCTACACAAACAACTTAGTTATTTTATATTTGCTTAGAAAAATATTCACTTCAAATAATTAATATGGCAAAAAAACATTGGTTGTTGGCTTGGAAACGCAATTGGACTGGTTAGATGGCGCTGTTGTTGTATGTTAACATAATTATAATGTAGTTTTGTGTATAAATGTTTTTGGGCAGGACAATGTCTGCTGGGTCTGCTAGTTTGTAGTATAATTTTTTATTTAACAATTACCAATTCTAATTTAAACTCGCACCACTGAGAAACATGCAAAACAGATCTAGTAGAAATAAGTTATTACTGTACTATTGCAAGAAAGAAAGGGCTTTGTGTTTTTATTTTATTAATTATTTGTTTATTTATAAAATTTAATTAAGGTACATTTGTTATATTTATCGAAACATTCACAAAAAAAATATTCAATTTAATAGTCAATCAATCATAGAAAAAAACATTAAATTATTACTTTTTGCAGGTTTCTGCACTTTATTTTCCTTCACTGTAAAACTCATAATATATTTGAAATGAGATGCGAGCCCGGCTTGAACCCACAACCCGTGAGCGTGCGACCCTCTAGCTCTGCTTGAGAAGTGATTGGTCAACCAAACCACTAAACTACTTTGGTTCTTAAGAAATACGGCTTTACATTAATGGTTTTATACTTTTGTCTGTTCCAGAATTGCACTCCACTCTTACAAACCACAGCAGTCAAAAAGCCATGTTAAAGTTGATGATGACATTACAATGGTTGACGAAACATCATTCACATTTAAGGTGCTCAATTGGTACTCCCTTTTTCTGAAAAGCATTGAAACAAAATACCCTGTAGCCTTTGACAAAGTCGTCAAAACCGAACTTATGTCTAAAGATAAAGAATCGATTAGAAGAAATCGGAATCTGACACAAGTTCTAGGATTCAACCCTGCAATTGCTCATAAAATTGGTGGCGCATACCTTTTTGAAAATTTAAACCATGTGAATCCTCAATTGCGCATTAAAGCTGTTAAATATATCGAAAAGGAGTTTAAAAGCTTAAAGAAAGATAACAAAGACTTTGTCAAAGATGCCATATTGAGTAGACTTCGCGATGATGACCCTGATGTTGTAGCTTCAGTGCTACAAATATCCACTGCTGACCTTAATGAAGTATTTGATGAAACGGAATTGACTGATGCCTTTATTACTATTTTGGCTAGAGGCTCTATGAAATGGAAGCCTGTTGTTAACGAGGCCATAAACAAATTGTGTTCTTTAGATGCTCTACCGGTTAATCAAGAAACCATATTGGCACTGACACCTTACTTGTTTCCACATGACGAACAAAGCGCTTTAATTTCCTGGAAAATATTGTCGTCAAGTTGGGGACGGAGATTTGAATTGACTAAAAATTTCGAGTTGAATGAAACCTTCAGTGACAATAGCGAGGTGCTAACACAGATGATGTACAACGCGCTATTTGTAAATAAAATAATGAATTTCGATTTTCTTGATCCTTTACAACTAAACAAAAACAACATACTTGATATTTCTATGTATCTGCTTCTAAAATCTTGCTCGTTCGAACAAAGTCCTGCCTCAGAACTTGCTGATATATTGAGCTTGCTTCTGGACTCTTTTGAGAATCGAGAAATAGTTCCAGTGACTGATGGAGAGTCATTTTCCAAAGACATCATGGCAAGCTACATCAAAATGTCTCATAGAGACAAAATAGTCTTTGAAGTTATGGAATACATTTTTACGAGGATTATTGAAGGAATGAACGTAAAGAATATATCAAAACCATGGTGCAATATATGCAAAGATGCAGAATCAGTTCTTGTAAGAAGATTGTTTGAGATTTTCGTTACAGGATGCAACATTGAAAGATATGGTGAAATCTACACTAAACTTCTTGAGAAACTGCTGGATAAGTTCTTTTCTAATACAAAAGACCGATTCGAGTTCGTAGCTAACTTTGCTTGCGGGCACATTTTGTATGCCACTGATCCTAGAGACCTTATAAGTCCAGAGCTACAACTGAGGAGTCTCAAATTATTGACCAGTTTCATAAATCTCCAGCCACATTCCAAATGGATGTATGAAAGCGATGTCGTCGTCCTCATGATTATTTTCAACTTAAACAATCCTATTACGTTGATTAGGTCATACACCTTGAACATTATTGAGCAATTGCTTCAAACAAACGCAAATAAAACGCTTACATATGTACAACTATTAAAAGAACTGTATGATCACAAAGAAGAAGTACTGCTAGATCCCGAACAAATATCACAAGTTTTACATACAGTTCTTACTAATTCTTCCGTGGAAAATAAAGTATTCAGAAAAAATTGCCTAGCGAAGCTGATAGATATTGTTGTCAAAGATACACCTCCTCACGTTACCTGTGAGTTGCTGAAGATAATGTCGACTATTAACAATTCCACTGCGTTTTCCCTCATCGTTCCAACACTTAAAAAATTTGAGCTGGCTCTCAAAGAAAATACTATGAATCCGAAATTTACTTTTGGCATATACGAATCCAAAATCTTCAGAAACATTTGCAGTCGCATCGATTCGACGGTCATCTCTACACTTTCAAAAGAAAATGTATGGAACTCAATTGCATTTGCTTTAAAGGAGTATCGGGAATGCATTATGGAAGACGATCGAACATATAAAAGCCCTTCAGTATTGATAATGAAACAGATAGATGAGGAAGTCTTTAAAAAAGTACCAGAGGAGAAAACTAAAGATTTAGTCCATCTAATTGCTAGTGCTGGAGCGTTCAGTAATAACCCTCTTATTTCTAGCGCAGCTTCTAAAGTAATGCGAAAAATTCATCTTAATTTCGCTGACTTCAAATCAATACTCGAAAATATGTTGAATGCTACTGACCCAGCTGCTGTTGGCCAAAAGAAGAAACCTACCTCAATTTCCATGTTGTCTTACCAACTAACGGAAACAGATGAATGGTGTTTAGGCGTCACTCTTTTAGAATATGTACAGAATAAGAAGAAAATGACAGTGGACAATAACTTTGTATTAATTTTGTTCCAAGTGTTAAATAAAAGCTTGCGATTTGAGGAGCAGTCATATGTTGAGTACCCTAAACAACTTGTACTTTCATCTCTCTGGTACTATTGCAAGAAATTTGTAGATGAGAAAGACAAAGATCAAATGAAAGGTCTGAAGTCCATGTTTGATATTGAATTGGTCGTTCAATGTATCCGAGGCACTCAGAACCCTCAAACGCATCACCACGCGCTGATTCTCATGTCCCACGCAGCCTATATGCTGCCTGAACAAGTACTTCATCACACCATGGAAATTTTCACTTTCATGGGATCCTCTGTCTTACGGCACGACGATGCTTACAGCTTCCAAATTATCATCAAAATTATCGAAACACTTATTCCTATATTAGTTAAAATGGACAAGAGCGTGGAAGAGTACAGCGAAAAAGAAATACAACAATTGCAGAAGCGAGTTGTTCCAGTTTTACGTATATTTGCTGATGTGGTCTTGCATGTACCAGAACATCGGCGGTTGCCATTGTACAAGAAACTTCTGGAAACTCTTGGACCCAACCAGTTCCTTTGGACGTTCCTCGCTTTATTATTAGAAACCCATGTGTCCCATTCTAATGAAGAAAAGGAAAAGAAAAGCAATCCGCAAAGGACGCTGGCTGAGAGAGAATCTCCAATGAATAGACTTGATTTCGGACAAAACATTCTCCTTGAATTTTCACCAGAGATTTGCATGGAAAACTTTGTCAAGCTCATGCTTTATTTAAAGACATTGCCCTTGCAGAAGGATGATAACGCTATGGAAACTGAAGTGGATCCTAGTGAGATATTTAGCGTCAACGGACATAGGGCCATTCAACTGCGCCATTACAAATACATCATAATTACATTTATGAATACTTTCTTGGCTTCTTCACGATTCATCGTCCATAGCAGACAGGCAACTGATATTAAAGCGATGGAAAACCATTACAAGACTTACATCATAAACGTACTGACATTCATCCAAAGCATTTCCAAAATCACTGATGAAAAAACAGTGAAGTATTACAGAGTAATGTTGCACCACAGTTATGATTTGTTAGACCATACCAACAACTTACTTTCGGCGCCAATGTTCTTGTCAGTAGTCAGAGGGTTGTTGAAACACACGCTGCAGACAGTGAGAAGGAAATCGATGGAGCTCCTCAACTCCAAAATCCAACACAGCCCAGAAATGTTCAAAGATATTGATAAGAATTTACTCCACTCTTTATTGCCCGAGCTGCTGGACATTGTAAAAACTATCGGCGGTAACAATGGGGACTTGAACAAAACTGCTGCACAAGAGTTGGAATTGAATCAGCAAACAGCTTTGCTGTCGTTGAAGTTATTGGCAAAAATGCTAGCAGCAGGCGACCCGGCACTGTTCGGACCTGTACTTGAAACTGTTACTGAGTACACATGCAATCCGAACATATCTGGCAACGTCATGGCTTCCGTTGTATTGACCTTAGCTGAGTTATGTGGAAATATGAAGGCTTATGCTCTAGCAAGTCTACACAAATTCATGCCAGCTCTCATAAAAGTATTAAAAACGCAACGTAAAGCAGAAACTCCGGAATTGGTGCTAATAAGCACAGTGACAGCTTTGTCAAAGATCATAGAAAGTGTGCCACTGTTTTTGAGTCCGTATTTGCAGAAGATCTTGTACGAATACGCGATGTTGCTGGCAAAATGGCAATCCTTGGATCAGGAAAGTGCGAAAGTAGCTGCTATTGTGTCTAAATTGATGACGGTTAAGAAGAAGATTGCAAGCTCTATACCGCCTAGAGTTTTGATTCCTATTGCTAACGCGACGTACCAGTTAATGTTGGACAAGGAGAAATACGATGCTGTGGGGCCAGTTATGTCAGTTTTGGCAGAAAGCTTTGTTAATGTTACTTCAGGTGACTTCACAGCTTTGCAGCAAGACTTGACTGCTTTCTTCTTAGCTGCGTTGCAATTGCGAAGTGATGCAGTAGACAAGGCAGACGCGGCCACAATAGATGCGGCGGAAGACGAAGTTGTTAATGCTCTTGTATCTCTGGTGCTCAAGTTGTCGGAAACTAGTTTCAGGCCGTTCTATTTCAAGATCTACGATTGGGCGATACGGACCAATGTTGAAGGACAGAGAGACAGAGCTATTACATTCTACAGGTAAGGACTTTTATGATTTTGAATGTGATAATCTATATTACCGATTGATATTTTTTTCTTGTTGCTCGAACCTTTTACAAAAGTTTAAAATAAGTTTGATAAATACTTTTCAACTTCAAGTAATTTGTATGGATTCTTTCAAATGAAATTTTTGATGAAATAAGCCGCCGAGATTACACTAAAGACATTATCATAAGCGAAATGGTCTGTTTATTTATTTTTATTATAATACGTAACATGTGATCCATGATTCCTATTATTGTGAATTCTCTTGATGTAAAACCACTTGTTTCTTACAGAGTAAGCAGCGCCATTGCCGATAAATTAAAAGGCTTGTTCGTTTTATTCGCCGGCCATTTTATCAAGAACGCGGCAGAGCTGCTCGATGCTTGCAACAAAAGCAAGACCGAGGACTTGTACTTTGAAACGGAGGAGAAATGCGTGACTTTAGTCAACTATATCATCAAGACTCTCCATATTGTGTTCATGTACGACAGCCAGAACTTCTTGAATAAGGATCGATTCGAAACGCTAATGCAGCCAGTTGTCGATCAGGTAATTTGTGTGTTTTATGCTTGGTTTGGTTGACTTTCCAGGATTTTACTAAATTATCAAAGGAATTATCAAACCTTACTTCAAGGTCTTCATTTACTTTGTACGAAGAAGTTGTGCTTATATATACAAAATTTAATGTTTCTCAACTTAACGGTGAAGAATTGGGATTTTACGTGGATCCTGTGGGAGTATCCGGATAAAAAGTAGCCCATGTGTTATTTTAGAAGTCCGGCTATCTACATACCAAATATTATCTACTAATACACTACATAATCAAGAGCACAATCGATTCTGATAGTTTTTTTTTTCATACACTCTGTATGGGTGTCACAAGTGACTCATAAATTTTTTATGAAAAAATTAAATAAATTTAGAGAGAAAAGGTAAACTTTCTTTTGAAAACGGTGATAGATACTAAACATTTTTTCTTTTTTTTAGCTGGAAAATCCACTAGACGGGATAGTGAGCCTTAAAGAGAGAGCTACAGGGTCGCTTATACCCTGCATTGCCCAGTTTGCAGTAGCCACAGCTGACGATTCACTATGGAAACTCTTGAACTATCAAGTGCTTTTGAAAACGAGACATAATGATGCTGAGATAAGGTGAGTTTGGTCGATCAACTTTTTCTTGTCACTCGTTGCTATAAGTTATGGTCTCCTGAGTCACTCTTTAAACCGAAAGTTTATAGGATTAAAATTGGCCAAACATGCATTTTTGTGATAGTTTTAAGCCCCTTCTATAATTGGTCATCTAATAAGCATCCATGCTAATATTATAAATTCGAAAGTAAGTGTATATGTTTGTCAGTCTTTCACGTTGAAATAGAGCGACAGATTGACGTGATTTTTGGCATAGAGATAGTTTGTGGGCCAGAGAGTGTCAAAGGCTACTTTTTATCCCGGAAAAATGCACAGTTCCCGAGGAAACAGCGCGCGATAACCATATTCCACGCGGGCGAAACTGCGGGCAAAAGCTAGTGTTAGTATAATGTGACACAACATTTCTTCTATTAAACTGTACTACTTTTGTCCCCTCGCTGACTGGACAGAATTACAACAAGAAATATGTAGTTGATCCACCCAATTAATCTGTTATATTATTAAAGGTATTTGTTCCGTTTGGTAATGTGTGACGTTTATGAATGACCCGATGTATTAATTTAAATATTTTAAGATTCTTATTTATGTCACATGAATAAGTATATACTCAAAAACTTCAACAAATTTTGATATGTACAATGCAGTGAAACAAAACTTATTTTCTATTACCTTTCCTTTCAGACTCTTGGCTTTGGACTGCCTGGTCGCTATGGCAACGCAACTCGGCAGCAGCTGGTTGCCTCTCCTGGCTGAGAGTGTACCCTTCCTCGCAGAACTCCTGGAAGACGGCGACTCCAAGATCGAGACGACAACGAAGGATGCCATTCGGAAACTAGAAACCATACTTGGCGAGCCATTAGAGAAATATTTTTAAGAAGAACTTGTTATTAAGTTGAATTTTATATTGTTTCTAAGTGATTAGAAATACTATGAACTTAATAAAAAATGGTTTTTATTACTTGATATTATTTTTGCGCTGTATATTATAGTAAAAAACAATGCGCTGTAAAATTCAATTATAATACATACCTAAAGATATCGTCACGCAGCTTCTTTCCGCGTATTGCAACATCCAAGATTCGTTTAAAAAAAGAAAATAAGAACCCATTATTGCCTTCATTTTTTTAACTAAAGAAAAACAAAAAAGGCATACTCATTGGGATTTGAACCTGAAAACTCTAGTTTCTTAGGCGTAGTACGAAACCACTAGGCCACGCGGACACTTGTTTTTAACGCCCTCTGTACTCAGTTACTTGAATCCCATAGCGACTGCCAAGTATTACCAGAATCTAGAGCTAGGCTCCGTAGTTTATAAAAAGTCCGTGAGATGGCAATGAGCTCATGTTCAAAATTTTTGCACTAGATGGCAGCGTCGTAGGTCATCTTTTCTAAACTAGATGGCGTTAAAATCGATGAGTGTTTCGTACGGCCACAGGTACGGCAAAGGCGGCCCTCTACTCCGAAATTCGGAAATCGAACTTCGTATCGTACCATCCCTCTCACTCTTGTATTGAGTAGTATAAAAGTGTCAGAGGGACGGAACGACACGAACTTCAATTTACGAATTTCGTAGTAGCCCCGCTGGTCGCGACGACATGGGCGCGGAATGAGGGCTATCGTTTTTTGTCTCACTAGATGGCGCACTGTTGCGTGAGGTTTTTAAGTGTGGCTTTCAAAGTCTGTTATTACGGGCGTGAAAACAAAGTTTAGATTAAAATCATATTTAATACACCTTAAAACCGTACCATAAAAATATGGAGCATGCCACAGTGTTGCATAGTCCCCGTTTTGTTCGGAAAAAAAGGGAGGACAAAGGTTTCCGAAAGACAAAACTGTCTCAATACACAGACATTCATTGCCCCGGAACGCATATTTGCCATAATTAATTTCAGATATTGCAAAATATTTACAAAATTATTCTAATTATAAATAAACCCGCGTAGCTCACCCAAAAACTATGAGATTTGACATTTCGGAGACCTCACGCTACACTAGCGCCTCTAGTGGCGAATTCATACGCGATAGCAATAATAATGGAAGATGTGGACGTCATGTCGAAAGGCGTTTGCCAAGCAGTGGGATACAAATATGGGCTGAGTAATAATAAATTAATAAATTATATTAGGGCAGAAGTACCGTTTATGGCCATTTATTGTTTAAATATAGGTACGTTTGAAATAAATTTATAGCAGTGATTCCCAAAGTGGTCCAGGTGGACCCCCAGGGGTCTACGTAGGCGTGAACAAAAAATGGGGGTCCATAAGATGTTAATGGGGATCCACGAAAATTTATCTGTTTTTGATAGTAAAGAGCAAAAATGTAAGCATAGTTTTTATAAGGGCCTACCTACATTGTTTTAAGTACCTAACTAAGCAGATAATATTTTAATAAGGCAAGCGACTGTTACTTGTCCAAACTTGCGTATTCGATATTACGTACAATTTCGTGTACATGTACAGACTTGCAAAGCGCTATCTGCCCGACAATGCTTAATGCTTGTTCAGACACAGCGACACAATTTTTATTTTTTGGCGACAAGGGCAACACACACAGAGAGCGGGCGCGGGTCGTGCGCGGGCCCGCGACGGGCGTATTTGCATGGCGGTATATGGACGCCTTCACACAGAACGCGGGCGCGGGCGCGGGTCGTGCGCGGGCCCGCGCCCGTCGCCCGTCGTCACAAACAAACACGCGCGGCCGAGCGCAGAGTTACCAACTCTCAAAAATATTTATCCCTAAAGCTTAAGTTAAAAACCCCTAAAACTCGTTTTTAATGAAAATGTTACTTTAAATTTGAATATTTCGCAAAAAAAAATACTGAATCGAAAAATCGTCTTAGTAACCCCCTAATGCTTTTAATTTAAAAGACCCTACACTATAGGGTTGGAAAAGAAAAAAAAACCTTACTTTACTTCTATGGGAGGTACCCAAAATATTTTTTTTTTAATTTTCATTGTACTATTTTGTCGGGATAGTTTTCATAATAAGTATATCCATGTAAAATTACAGCTTTGAAGCATTGATAGTCCCTGAGCAAAGCCGCGGACGGACAGACAGACTGACAGACAGACAGACATGGCGAAACTATAAGGGTTCCGTTTTTGCCTTTTGGCTACGGAACCCTAAAAACCGTATTCATGCGCAGTAGCTAGTTCATTTTGGCGAGAATAAAATTTATTTATTTTATTTTTTAATTAATTGGTAGGTACCTACTACAGAAAAATCTGTTATTTTTTCCATTGACTAGTATAAGCTTATTCCTGTCTATAACAAAAAATCAGCCACTTTTAAAAATTTCATCCATCGCCCATCATTACATAAATTAGATTTTCTCAAACATGCTCGGAAATGTATGCGTTAATGTCACGAAATGGAGACATGAAGTTTCTCATTTATGGCTCCCTACCACCTCCCTACATAACTTCTTGGCTAGGCCATGAAGTATGTATGAAAATCCATTATTGTCCGCTGCTCTAACTTTTTAATTTACTTACTAACATTAAACTGACAAAGGAAAAATTACGAACAGCCAACCACCACTACTCTATAAGCATTTGCGATACTGCGATGCGATGCGATGCGATGCGATGCGATGCGATGCGATGCGATGCGATGCGATGCGATGCGAAGCGATGCGATGCGAGCGATGCCAAGCGATGCCAAGCGATGCCAAGCGATGCCAAGCGATGCCAAGCGATGCGAAGCGATGCGATGCGAAGCGAAGCGAAGCGATGCGATGCGATGCGATGCGAAGCGATGCGATGCGATGCGATGCGAAGCGATGCGAAGCGATGCGAAGCGATGCGATGCGATGCGAAGCGATGCGAAGCGATGCGAAGCGATGCGAAGCGATGCGAAGCGATGCGAAGCGATGCGAAGCGATGCGAAGCGATGCGATGCGATGCGATGCGATGCGATGCGATGGATGGATGGATGGATGCATGAATAATTTTCCTCACATTGTTTGAGAAAAGCACTATACAAGCCTCGGCCAGAACAGGGATTGCTGGACTCGTTTTATCCGCCTCGTCTACGACTCGGCCGTCTACCCGAACTCGTCCATCGATCCCTTACTTCATGGCCTCTGCAGTAATGTACTATTAATTAAGTAAGTAAATAAAGTTTGACCATGGTGCGCAAGCGCGTTTGTCGTTTTCCACATATATCTCGCGGGCACTGTATAATTCTGTGTCGAGTTGACAAAAATGTCGTATCTATTATTGATTCTAGAACTGTTTTAATTTGTACTCCAAAGTCGCCAGATACTTAAACCAAATGTTTTTCCTAACTAGGTAGCTGAAGAGATCCCTTTTTAGGGATAAGCTCGCCTTTGTTCTCCTCTCTGTGTATTTGTATTTTTTATTTTTATGTGCAATAAAGAGTTTTACATACATACATACCATTTCTGTCGTCAAAACTTTTTTGCGGTCGTTAAAATTTAAGCAAAAGTCGTCACTTCTAGGGACTTACAGCCTTATTCATAAAAAAACCTTAATTGAGGTTTGATCGGTCCGTTACTTGCAGACTGATTAAGCTTAATAGAACGAGTTGTCAAGAAGTATCGAAACATCTTCTAAACATTGCTAGCAGTCTGCTAGTTTGTTGGCTGCTGACAGACGGATAGACGCCGTTATGTTGGCCACCTTGACAAATCAAAAGACAAAAAATGGCCCTAATCGATAATTAAAAAAAAAAATTACAGCAGTGAAGCAATTTAGCAGAAAAAAAAATAAAAGCGAGATGTTTGTTTTTCCCGCCATTTCCGACCGCATGTTTTATGTTGTGTAAAAAGCCATAATTATGTTAATCATGCCTATTTTTTTTTTCATATTTATTGTTATTATTGTTGCTATTCAGAGATTTTTAAAAACAATTCCTGAAAATAATTTTTTTCCAGTTTTTTTTTTGTAATCTTTGCGTGCCCTGCTTCACTATAAATTCTTCGGTATGGTTTTTTTGTCTTGTCCAAGTCAGCTGTTCAAACTTGTGGCGGCATTTTGTGACTTAAGCAGGGAGATAAAGAGGGTCTACGGTCTCTAACTTTAGCAGAGCCTTGATCGAACTGATTACGCTAACAGCCAGTTTATGAATCATGGTTTTAGCAATCGGGCCTTCAGAGCTTCAAGGAGGCTCTAACTTATGAATAAGGCTGTTAGTCACTAAACTGGCAACATTGATAGCCGCCGCGGGCCCGTCGCGGTCCC
>NC_133474.1:5358764-5544002 GCF_025370935.1 Choristoneura fumiferana
CAGATGTAGAACTGAAATGGAAAAGTCGTTTTGAAGACTTGTGCTATTCCAATACTCAAAATCACAGATCTTTTAGACACGGACTGTGTTGCTGTAATTACTGTGAATTATTTTTGTGCCTAGTTGATTACCATTAGATCTAAAATTTTGTGCCTACTGTGGAAATCAGGGTCAGCATACAAAATAACCCTGCATTGAATATTATATTAACTTACTTTGATTTGTACAGCCACCTTTGCAGGATTTACACTGGGCAGTGCATGGTAAGCTGACCCGACGACACCCACAACGCATGGTATCGCAGCCAGATTTCCAGCCACAATACTTTATGTTCCAAGAGGCTTACTTTCTTTTGCCAACTCTCTTTTGCCTTAGTCCATCCCCAAGAAGATGGACATGGTACGGAAACTTCTGGTTTCATTGCGTTTCTCCATATTTGGCCCGCTTGGTAAGCTGCACGCAGTGTATGTTTATAGAGAGCATGTCCATACCATGTCCATCTTCTTGGGGATGGACTAAGGCAAAAGAGAAGGACTCCAGAATTGTCGGCAGTTACAGCGATTTGGTCGCAATTAAGCCTCTTGGACCATTGTGGCTGGAAATCTGGCTGCGATACCATGCGTTGTGGGTGTCGTCGGGTCAGCTTACCATGCACTGCCCAGTGTAAATCCTGCAAAGGTGGCTGTACAAATCAAAAGTAAGTTAATATAATATTCAATGCAGGGTTATTTTGTATGCTGACCACTGATTTCCACAGGTAGGCACAAAATTTAGATCTAATGGTAATCAACTAGGCACAAAATAATTCAACAGTAATTACAGCAACACAGTCCGTGCCTAAAAGATCTGTGATTTTGCAGTATTGGAATAGCACAAGTACTTCAAAACGACTTTTCCTTTTCAGTTCTACATCTGCCGATGAACCCGAAGAGGACTTATAGGTTTTAATTTAAATATTTGATAAACATTGATGTTCATAGTCTTTTATTTCAAATGTGACATATCTATAAGCTGTAGTCCTACCTATCAGATAAAAAGATATTTTTTAAATAAATTCGCCAACTACTAAGCAATATATATTACATCTCAGAACCAACTATGCCGGAAACGATATAGTTTTTATTTTGTCTTAATAATTACTAATTTTAAAGTAATTATATTTTTTCGTAACACCAGGAAAAAACTTTTTTTTAATAAATTAGGTAATTTCGTTCTTCTTTTCATTTAACCTTAAACATTATAATCAGAGTACTAGTTTCACTTGAAGATTTCGTTGAATTTATTTGTAAGAAAAGCGTGCACAATTAAACTTAAATATTTCGTGAAGTATGAAGGGTATCGGTGTCGGTTTTTTTTATAATACTTTTTATTGACTCAGAAATATATATAAGTATGCATTAAACCATTCATGTTGCATACAACATACAATGTTTTTAAGCAATCAAGTAAAAACTACCAATCAGGTAAGAAATAAAAAATTAAGATGGCGTTTTTTGCCAAAATTTTTCAGTAAATATTTTTTTAATATTTTTTTCTACATAATGAATTTTATGAGCTTTAATTTGGGATATTAAACATTTAAATCGGTTTATTAGCTTAGCTTGTAGAATTTATTGAATTTTTTTAAAGAAATTTGTGCTCACATTTAAACTTTCATATTTCGTGAAATATGATAGGTATCGGTGTCGAATTTTTTTTTAAAATACTTATTATGTACTCAGTAATATGTGTATGCATTAAACCATTCATGTTGCATACAGTTTTTTTAAGCAATCAAATAAAAACTACCAATCAGGTAAGAAAAAAAAACTTGAGATGGTGTTTTTTGCCAAAAGTTTTCAGTAAATATTTTTTTTTTATATTTTTTGTAAATAGTGAATGTTATGAGCTTTAATTTGAGATATTAAACATTGAAATCGGTCTATTACTTTAGCTTGTAGAATTTTTTGAAATATTTTTTAAAGAAATTTGTGCTCACATTTAAACTTTCATATTTCGTTAAATATGATAGGTATCGGTGTCGGATTTTTTTTTAAATACTCGTTATGTACTCAGTAATATGTACATTCATTAAACCATTCATGTTGCATACAGTTTTTAAGCAATCAAGTAAAAACTACAAATCAGGTAAGAAAAAAAAACTTAAGATGGCGTTTTTTGATAAAAGTTTTTGTAAAATATTTTTTTTGTATTTTTTTATAAGTAACGTATATAATAGGCTCTCATTTGAGATATTAACATTGAAATCGGTTTATTACTTTCGCTTGTAGAATTTTTTGAAATATTTTTTAAAGAAGTGGCGCCATCTCTGTTCCTAAGGGGTGAAACTTCCGCTGCTGCGAGTCAAATCACTCAGTTTAGTCTGTACTATCACTGTGCAAAGCGGCTTGCTTTCTTCACGAAGTGCAGCATTTTGTCTCTAACAAGTATGACTATCTACGCCAGAAATTACGTCGAGCCGTCGCTCCGTTTCGACGTGAAAGACGGACAAACATACAAACAGCCAAACACACAAACATACAAACAGACAAACACACACACTTTTGCATTTGTAATATTAGTATGGATTGTTTTTATGAGTAGAAACGTTAGTTCAGCAAAATTCGAGGGTTTAAAAAATCCAAGCAAAACCAAAAATGTCGGTTCGAATCTATCCGGTGAACCTGATAACTTTTACGAATGAAATAAAATCTTATGACTTATTTTCATACTTAATGTATACGATACGTAAACTACACGTGCTGTAATGGGGTTGAAGAAAACCCGCCATCATTTATTTTAAAACCCTAACGTAGTTAAATACAAGTATTCTTCACTTTATCTAACTAAATCCCACTCTGGCGCATGTTAATTCCATCGCAGCCGCGGTTGCATCCCGGCCATGCATTAAAAAGATTGGACGCGCGACCGGGGAATTTTAAAACAGCAAGATAAAACTACCTGCCCTGAAATTTAATTAAAAGGTAGCTTTAAGGCACTCGTCCATTCCATTGCTCATACTTTATTTAAAAAATAAAACGTGTCTCAACGTTTTGAAAATGAATAGAACTTGTTGATTATTTGATTATTATAGTATAGTATTTCTAAACTACTCGTAAGTAGTATCTCATATCAAACGCCACAGTATTAATAAGTATTAACGGAGAAATGACTGATTTACGATTTAAACCTCCTGTATGTAGCCTGTATACATACTTAAATAGTTTTTTAATGTTAATTTAATCAAATAATGTACACTATCTATTAGAATTAGATCATTCCTGAGAAGAGACTCTACTTATAACGATAATACAAATAGCACGAGTAAATAATTAACAGTTGTAATTTTAGGACTTTAAATTCCTATGTTAATGTTTGTAAATTACATCGTGGTCTTTGTTGACGACATTATAATAATAATAAATTAATTTATTTCGGGCAACTTGGCCCATACAATAAATACCTTACAGACTAACATACATATTTATTATTATCTAGCCTGGATTGATGTCCCACCGCTGGGTAAAGGCCTCCCCCCATGTCCTCCATTTCTCCCGATCAAAAGCAGGCAGCAGCCTGAGGTAAGTCCTCGAGAAATATGTCCAGGTCGGGCCTACCCCGCCGTCGCCAGCCGTATTGTGGCATCCATTCAGTGGCATTTTTGGCCTACCGCAGTGGATGCATTCGGCTGACGTGGCCGGCCCAGTCCCACTTCAACCTGGCAGCCTTTGCACCGACATCGACAATGCGTGTTTTAGAACGCAGCACCGTGTTCCGGATCCGGTCAATCCTTCCCACTCCAAGCATGCTCTGTTCCATATACATACATATAATCAATAATATTTATACATATTTATAATCAATAATATTTAAAACTACTTTGGTGACAAAACGGCGTGACCCCGTTGAGTCACTCCGTTACTCGTATCAAATTAGCTATTGTCGCCATCATATGTGGTCAAAAATATTGGAACATGCCTTCTATTATTAAAGTTTATGTTTCAATATTTTTAATCACCTTGGCCGCTCTGAAATATCTGATAGCGACTCTACTATGCATTTCGTCCATATTTTTTAATCTTTATGTATTTTAAACACGTGCCCGTATGTTTCTAGAGGGGACTGTGTTGATAGATCTAAGTCTTAACTCGTAAAAGCCTTCCACGTGATAGAGTAAAGTTAAAGCCAAGTTCTTGAAGTAGCCGACGAAGTCTGAACCAATATTTGTCCGACCATGGTTCCGGGTAGCGAGGGGTAAAATGGTCAACATCTTGAGTGTAAACTGTACTTAGCGGGCGTACAATATTTACGAATATACGTATAGCGTTAGAAAGAAGACTGTTCGTTGTACGACAAGAACCCATTAGAAAGATTTACTAAGTCTCGTATATAATTATTCTACTAATACTATAAACGTGAAAGTTTGAGAGTATGTGCGCGCACGCGCGTGTTTGTGTGTGTGTGTGAGAGTGAGTGAGTAACAAATATTGTTGAGTAAACAACATGTGTGAATGTTTGGTACTCTTTCACGCTAAAACGGCTTTGGATGAAATTGGGAAGGTACCTATGTAGATAGCTGAATGTCTGGAATAACACATGGGCTACTTTATATCCCGTCATTCCCTTAGTAACGGGATAAAATCTTGAAATTTCAACCGCAACAACAACACAACTTTACTGAAATCCACGACGTACTCGTAACTTTAGGGAATTTAGCAAAATCCCGGAATTTCAATTCAACTGCTGGATCTAATTGATTACGCGTGCGAAGCCGCGGGAAAAGTCTAGTGTGTAATATTAGAGGTACGATTACACTAACTATAAAATAATAACGTCCACAAATAAAATATTATGGTAACGTTACCGTTAGAGCTTCACACACTCAGTCTCATAGCGCTAGTCATTTCGCGAGCCACCTTTTTCTAAGCACTGAAGGAAAAGCGTTTGCTTTTTGTGCCACGTCAACGAGGAAAAGATTTAGGGCCGAGGAATTATACTGCAGTCGCAATATGAGAATGATAGCTTGAGTAAGATCAAGGAATGAAGGCCGGTTCAAATGCTTTGTGTTTTGAAAGTGTGTTTGGTTTATGTTCAGAAGGGGGGAGTGAGTGATCGTAATATTTATGTTTTTTATTAGAACGAGATAATTTTTAACCCCCGACGCAAAAAGAGGGGTGTTATAAGTTTGACCGCTATGTGTGTCTGTCTGTCTGTGGCACCGCAGCTCTTAATTGAACGCGGGTTTTTTTAAATTGAAAGTATGATTTCTAGCGACGGTTCTTAGACATGTTTCATCAAAATCGATTCACCCGCTTTTGAGATATTGAACTTTGAAGTAACAAAGTCGGGGTTTTCCAACTTTTTGTTGGTTAGGTTATTAATGTTAGCTAATATACCTAAGTATGTGTTAAGACGCTGTTTAATGACTATCCGATCCGATATCGGTGCCAGACACCTGTAAAATATCAGGGGAACTAAAATTTTGAAAATTCATACCGCCAGTACCAATATTGGATCCGCTATAGCTTGCGCCGATATCGCATCGACGCGGCGCCCGACACCGATATATCGGACCGAATAATCTGACGTCATTTCTTACAAGCGCAAACTTATGATTGTAAGATACATGCCTGTACCTACCTATTTGTTCATCAAACCATATGGTTTAATATCTGATTACAGAAACATCAATGATACCAAGTTTGCATGCCAGTTGACAGTTGCTGACAGATATGACCAAGATATGACTCACATATACTCCCGGTTAGCTCATGATCAATGTCCCGTTAGATGGCGCTGTTATGCATTTCATGCACATTATAGTATAAGAGGTCGTGTCCTGGTAGCAGTCGCCAATGATTTATTCAATTTATTCAATGAATTATTCAATGAATAATTCTCTGTATTTATTTTAATAATTATTATCATTATTTAAATTCATACACAACTAACGTAGTTATAGGACGACATTGTATGCGCTATCAAAACTATGGTTCTTTGTGATCTTAAATAAGCAATTCTTATTTTATTACTAGCTTTTGTCCGCGGCTTCGCCCGCGTGGAATTCGGTTATCACGCGCTCCTCCCTCGGGAACTGTGCATTTTTCTAGAATAAAAAGTAGCCTATGTCACTCTCTGGCCCATAAACTATCTCTATGCCAAAAATCACGTCGACGTGAAAGACGGACAAACATACATACAAACACAAATACACACACTTTCGCATTTATAATTTTAGTATATGGATAGTTTATAGTATAGTATGGATTACTATAAATTTTAATGTTCTACTGTGGCACACCACACAATTCAAACGGCTCGGACGAATCTCAAAAACTTCTTCATCCCCTTATCCTTAAAAATGAACGACTTAACCACAAAATAAAAATATTTTCTCATGGACAGCAAACCTTACTCGCACGTCATTGTATCTGTGTGTTTAATTAAAATTTTGATTAATTTCAGTGACTGTGTGCTTGCAAGTGCCTTCAAAGGAAAGCTCGCTTTCAATCAGAGCCCTTGCATTTACTTCCGTGGCTTTGATGTCGTGAAAGCTGGGTTCTTTGACTTGATGACCAGGAGATCTCGAAAGGTACGAGTAACTAGTTATTACTGGGACTAGGGTTACGAGAGGGTTGAACAAAAAAGCATTTGCGTAATGCTAATGGTGGACGATATATACGAAGTGTCGTCGGAAAAAACTGGACAAGGAAAGCAGAGGACCGGAAAGCATGGAGACAACTCGAGGAGGCCTATACCCGGAAAGGGGCCTTAACTTATGAGTTAGCTTAATTTAGAATGTTTGTTGCAATGTGTACAGTTAAGAAAATAAAGGCTTATTATTATTATACTTAATGCTAATGCATATAATCGGCTACACACCGGGGCGGCTGCCTGTATTTCATTTCGAATAAATCGTCATCTTGTCTGATGTTAAAAATGAGGTTCTTGTGAGAGATGTTCAAAATTTTAATGTAATAATAAAAACCCCGTAGAATGCCACAATTAACGTTTTTAATTAAACAATGCTGCCCTCCTAAGCCAAAAGGCTCTACCTAAAAAAAAAACACTTTTGAGTTATTATACTACAGTGTAGCTTTAAAACATTCTGCATCACATGGTGTAAATGAAGGAAAGAGATTTTTTTTGAGATAGCCCCTTTCGGCTTAGGAAGGCAGAATGGATGTCTTCTGCTCTAGGTTTTTTTATATGATAGGTAGAGAGCAAACGAGCAGGTGGGCACCAGCAGGAAAACAACCACTGCCGCCCATGGACACCCATAACATAAGTTGAGTTGAGCTACAAAAGTGAGTTATAAGCAGTGATCGTACTTTTCCAGCATTTTTGGTGCAGTGCTAGGGTTGTCAGTAGTGCCCAATATTAAATTGTTTGAACCAAGAATCAAATAAAATCAAAAATAAAAATAAAATAGCGTATTAAAAAATCGGAAATACAGAAAATATTATCAGAACATGTAAACCCAATATGCATAATGAAATGAAGGGTTAATTTACTACGAGTATATGAGAAAATGTAGCACAGCTGCAATAAATCCTTATCTATTTTGGGTTACAGTAATTAATGTTATACACAATTATAATAACTGATTAAGTAAAAAATAATGTGTTTCACTTTCAATGACAACATAATGTTACATAATTTTAAACGTCAATCATATTATACACGTCGACAACCCTAGGTCGCTGTCGTGTGTCACTTAGTGATCGCACCAAAAATGCTAGAAAAAGTACGATCACTGGTTCTAACAAAGAGAGCTGTCTTATTTTTTATACTGAACTAAATACTTATTGAATTGTTTGAGTTAATTTGAAAGTTCGTTTCTTTTATCTTTTCATTGTACCATTATTTTTAGGTATCCATCAATCTGTAAAACTAATTTTACTTACTTTGTGTGGTCGATGACTGATAGCCTTTTTCCGGGAAATCTACTGCCCCAAATATAATCGATCACATAGTTTTGACGCGATACTTCTTTATTGCGGCTTATAGGACACTTCCTGTATCCTATATATAAGCTATATAATAAATAAACAATAAACGTATACACATGCTGAGTGGGGCCCACTTTATACTATTCGATGTTAAGTATTTTTATTCTTTCCATCTAATGTATTTTTATGTGTATCGAATATGTGTAAATAAATGTTTCTCTCTCTCTCTCTCTCATATTTAAATCGTTGAGTTTCTTGCCGGATTCTTCTCTACATAAAAAGGTTTTTCCGAACCGCTGGTAGTTTTTTTCTTGACATTCATAAGTGCTGGTTATAGCCTAAATTGAATCAAGATATTTTGACTTTGGCTTTGACGTATTAATGAAATAAATATGAATAACTCACGTCTTAAATCGGGTTTAGCTCGACATGTTTCGGGCTAATTCGTAGCTCTTCTTCTCGACTCGGTGCGGCTGATGCCACATGCGCAATGCGCGCCACCTGAGTTATTCAGATTTATTTCATTAATATTAGTGAGTCCCATGTTCATGTAGTTTCATGTTCAAAACAATAAACGTTTGCAAGTATGCAACCCACCCCCCCTCATGATGTAAATGGAGATCTATGGGGGAGACCTATGTCCAACAGTGGACGTCTGATATGATGATGATGATGATGATGAAACGTTTGTTATTTTTTTATCGGATTCATGTGGGTGGGTGAATGGTTAAGGGGCTGTGTCACCTCCCATTGATTAATTTTATTTGAGGGATAAATGTGATGCCATCTCCGTCTATTCGAACAAAACAAACAGAGACGGTATCACATTTATCCGTCAAATAAATTTAATCAATGGGCGGTGAAACAGGAGGTAATTGATTTCAAGTTAATTACAAGTTCAAAAACCAGGCACAAAGAAATCTCTTTTGCGAATTTACTCGCGTCTTGATTCAGGGGCTTAAAGTTTTTGATTCAAATCGTACATTCTAAGTAACTCTGCCCTATACATGCATTCGCTTGATTTCAAAATGATGACATTCTGGACTAGGGTTGTTGAGGAAGTGATTATGAGGAAGAGGATGATATGAAATATATAAATACTAGCGGACTCGACAGACGTTCTGTACGTATACACACAAAATAGTATATTGTTAAACAAGGGACTAAAAAATCAAATAAAATAAAATAAAAATGTATTTATTTATCAACTTACAAAGGACCACATTAGGTACCTACATTTTCACAAAAGTTTGCTTACGCAAGTTTCAAACATGAAGAATCCTTTGCGAGAGACTGTAGTCTGAATTAGGTGGGAACCTGTATTACAGATCACCAGGCTCTCACCCCAAGGACGCAAACAAGGGACTAAAACGTCAAACAAGGGACTAAAACAAGCCATAATGACATAAGATGTTTAGCCACCCGAGCAGAGCGAGGGTTGCTATAGTTCCAGTGGCATTATGGTTGTTTAGTCTCGCGTTAAACACTCTACTTTTCACTTTGAATGCGAGGAAAAAAAACAATGTTTTGTTAAAAATTACAATATTACTTTTTAAAAACATACGGTCGACTAATGGACGCTGCCGCTTTTCAAGCTGCTGTGCTGCCAAATCTTCCCATAGCGATGGCTCGATGCGACACATTTTCATATCGAAAATACAAACTGAGACATGGATGCACAAAAAAAACCAGAAAGGGACCAGCGCTGGGAATCGAACCCAGGTCCTCAGCAATCCGTGCTGCGTGCTATAACCTCTACACCACCGCTGGACAGGAATCTAGACACGATTTTTTCCTATGCATACATATCTCAGGTTGCTTATTTCTACTACGCTACTTATGCAGCAGCACTAGCGACATCTATGTTCGACTCTCATCGAGAGACGTCACATTCTTTAGCAAATAACCGCTCACCCAGACAAGAGATGTCGCTACTAAGCAATCAAATTATGATTGGATTTTTGGAGTTGTTTTATATTTTTTATTTCAACTCCAAATTTGTTACTTTCACGGGTATCCTTTTTCTGGTTTTTATGTGCATCCATGCCTCAGTTTGTAATTTCGATATGGTTTCACGGGATATCCGCAAAAGTAACAAATTTGGAGTTAAAATTAAAAACACAAAAAGACTCCAAAAATCCAATCACATTTTCATATGTCACATCGGACATCTTTGAACCGAACCTGTAAATAATGCACGCAAGGAAGCACAGAAGACTAGTACAGCTTTCTATTACGACTTTCGATAATCCATGGTAACTCAAGGGCCTGCTCTGAGGCAAGATACATTAAGGGGATAATGAGTCGACTCGGCACTTATCTGAATATTTTAGCAGCTCTTAGGACATCGTCAAAGTGTTCGGGGCCTGTAATGTGTGCGATAAAAATTACTGAGCACAAAGTTGCGTCTCAAGGAAGTCATGTTTTGGCTTTAGGCCAGTGCTTTAGATGCAGAAGTTTCAAAGAAAACTGTCCCCCACGCTCGATATTTCGAGTAGTAGAAATTTTGCAAAATAAAAGTCAGGCGGGTGTGACTTTTCTCCAAACTAGGTACATTTCATCCACAAACTACAAGTCGATGCCATTAACCGCTGAAGATTATAAAAGCATGGTGACCACATATTTGCTCCAAATTTTCTTTTCCTTCATCTCCAGTCTCCACACTACGATGTTAAAGAGAGACGGACCTATTTGTTAATATATGTCTAGTTAACTCATAATAGCGCGCAGGGCAAATCGGATTATGAGCTAACTATATACTTACTCTCAGTTCTGTAATTAAGAGCTTACTCTTCTTCGTTGGCTGTCGAGTACCCGGGAAAATGACGAAAAAATCCAATTAAGGTTTATTATAGGTATTACGTTCAGGCATTTTACTTCGTTGCTATCATGAATGGCGTAGAGTGGACAAGTTGAATTGAAATGATTACACTTTACATTCAGTTGTAAAAAAATAGTAAGAAAATGAAAATTATTAAGCCCCCCACACTATAGCGTCTTTCGAGCGTCGACGCGACGCCAGACGCCCGCCAGCGCTGGCCAGCTGCCGAACGCCGAGCTTACGCAGTGCTCCACAGCGCAACGGTTTTTTCGAACATCGCGCGACGCAACGCCAGCGCTGCGTAAGCCCGGCCGGTCCGGCAGCCGGCCAGCGCTGGCGTCGCGTCGATGTCGCGTCGACGCCGCGCGGACGCTGGCACGGCGTTGACACTCGAAAGACGCTAGTGTGGGAGGTCTCTAAGTGAACAATTAAGTGGACAGGAAGGTATTGTATTGTATTGTTTTGTAATATTTATTGTAAATAAAATACATGCAATTAAAGCAAGAGAAAGATGAAAAGATGAAAGATGTACAAAGGAGAACTTTTCCGTAGGTTTATCCTGAGGGCTTTTTGTTACGTATAGTTTTTATCTTTAGGTTATAGTATGAAACGATTAACATTTTTCGTCATGCTCATCGTGCTGCCATCGTGACATGACTAGGATGACATTTTTATTTTTTAAATTATGTGGTTTTGGGTACTGGCCACTAAGAACAGACTCGTTTAAAAAAAATGTCACAAAAGAAAAACTAAAATCGGCGGCGGGAGCAACGCAGTCTTTGGATTGTTATTGTTTGTTTTGTGATAAATGTTTATTATTTCCTCGCAGTGGTCGTGAAAAGCACAATGTTTAGTCTCAGCCAAAAATGCAATACATGAACTCGTAATCAAAGGCCTCTACTTCGGGTCAGCCTTCAAACTAACTCGTTCGTCTATTGCTTACTTTCCAGCCTCTACAACAATGTAGGTACAATATAATAACTACAGCCTTTAGACACAGCAATTAACTCTAGTAATTGTATACTTAAAAATATACGGAAGTTTCGAAAATATTAGGGTGCACTTTTTACGCATGGCAGCAGATTCAAAGGTGAAATTTAAACATTTTGAGCCGTGTAATTGAGGCGGTAATTGCCTAAAGCAACACGTGTTTAAGCTCCTAATTTACTTTTTTACGCTTTACTTACCTTAGTTTAATGTTTGGACGTTCGTTGTGCTCATACAGGTTAGCCGCAAATGGTGAAGTTTTTTTTCCGTAATGAGGAGTTAGGTAAATAATTTTGTTTGACAAACTTTGAGCATACAGGGGACGTAAACAAGTTGTTCATACCGTATTTATGTATATGAAACACTCGTAGAATACATTGGTATCTTTAATAAACGTATATCATCATCATCATACTAGCCGTAGGACGTCCATTGTTGGACATAGGCACAGAATAACTAATAGTACTACATAGGCCTCCAGTTGCTTCGGTAGGACGCAGCCTGTATCCACCGTGAACCCGCAGCTACCTGCTGAGCTGGCAACGTTGCATTTTTGATAATTTTTCTCGATTATTCCATAAAAATTGAATTATTTTCTTTAAAAACCGTTAATAAACATTTGTTCGTTTTTAAAGAATATAAAAGTCTATCACGAATAATTATTGGAGAAGACACATTAACTTATATATTGAGAACAGTTCTATCAGACCACATTTTTAATTTTCATTAATTTTTTATGGAATAATATAGAAAAACTATCAAAAATGCAACGTTGCCAGCTCAGCAGGTACAAACGCTCTTAACCAGGTCGATCAAGAAATTTTTGGCCTCAACGGCCATCCGTTCTCCGTATTCTATATGGCCTGCATTGCCACTTCAATGAGTTTATTCGCTTGTCTACACGCACGCACACATGCACATATATTTTTTTCATATTGGGCAGAATAAACATAGTTGGGGTGTGCCGTGTGGTGTCGGGTTAGAATTACACCTCTACATTTCTTCCGTGGATGTCGTAAAAGGCGACAAAAGATATAGGTTAAGGTATACCGTAGGCGACAGGCTCGCAACCTGTCACTATTGTACCTTTTTATTGTCAAACTTTAAACCTAAAATTGCTAAAAGTGGCTCCGAAGCAGTAACGTTTCGTGTGCTCTGCCTACTCCATTTGGGAATACAGGCGCCGTGATGTTAGTGTGGATGTGTGATAAACATAGGATCCTTTTTTATCCTGAGACAGTAGGTAGAGTTCCCGCTGAATGCAGAAGAAATTACAGACAACAGATATTATTAAATATTGTAACGATCGAAGATTCAGGTCAATGTGTAATTTAATAAAATATGAAAGGTCTCGATTTTACGGCAATATGGCTCCCTTTGACCAATCTGTCGTGATTACGGGACGTTATTGACAATTTAACGAGGAAACATTGTATCTTGTACACAATTTAATTAAAGTTTTGCCATCTTTTTAAAAGTTTTGTTAACATTAGGAAGTTCGCTTGTAGCTAAAAAAGTCATCTTCATCATATCAAACCATTTCATTTTCATTTAATTTCATTTTAATTTCATATCATTTTCATTCATATATATCCCTGGTGGACTCTGTACGCTGTGCTTGCTGATTCACGGCGTGTTGCCATACTTAACAATTACGCGAGGTAAATTCTGATTCTGATATTTTAAAAGGTACTTTAAAGTAGACGAAGATTTAGTTTCATCTAATAATATTTATGAGTATGAATAAGACACTCCCGTTACGGTATCTCGTTTCGCCCGTAACCCGATTATTAAATAGTTCCTGGAAGCCCTATAAACCACAACAAAATGTTTAATTAAGAAGTTATCAAGAAATTCCACGTTGAGACCAATTACAACAAAAACCGAATGGAAAGTTTAATAAATTTAGCTGATCCCGCGATGTTTTGCCGGGACCCCGGGATTGGGATCCCGGTAATTAATTTGTTCCCCAGCTAGCCCGGGATTGATAGGCCAACTTGGACTCAATGTTATTTAGGAAGTCGTAAAAGTTGGTAATGATTGTTAAGTTTTCATTTTGCGCTGTTTTGTAAATGGATTCAGTTGTTTATCTACGTAGACACTCGGCAGCGTATCAAGCCAAAGTTCAAGCCGATAGAACTGGCGAGCAGCACCGTGTGTAATTTTACCCGAACCATTTGGAGCCACTTTTGACCTCCTCGTCATAACTCAAAAACTATTTCACATCATCATCATCATCATCCCAGCCTATATACGTCCCACTGCTGGGCACAGGCCTCCTCTCAGAATAAGAGGGCTTGGGCCATAGTTCCACGCGGGCCCAGTGCGGATTGGAACTTCACACGCACCATTGAATTGCTTCGCAGGTTAGTGCAGGTTTCCTCACGATGTTTTCCTTCACCGCAAAGCTCGTGGTAAATTTCAAATGTAATTCCGCACATGAATTCGAAAAACTCAGACGTGCGAGCCGGGGTTTGAACCCACGACCTTCTGTTTGAGAGGCGATAGGTCAAACCACTAGGCCACCACGGCTTATTCTATTTCACATAAATGTGTCAAATTTAACTAATTTAAAAAAATCTAACCCAGTTCCAGATGACCTAGAAAGTTCTGGCATCCAGATAGTTAGTTGGGTTAATACAAAGGAATGAACCAGAAACTAGTAATATTTTATCATTTTATTGTAATTTTTAAATTAAGTTATTTCTGTACAAAAGGTAATGATATCCTATCAAAAAATAAATGTGAAATGAGAGCCAAGTTAAATAATATGATATATGCCTTTATTGTTGACTTGAACGACAAAAGAAGTGATATCTAAATGCCAAGTGCCAAGGTGCCAAGTTCAATGGTCAGTCCTGAAGTATATTTATAACGATATAAAACATTTTATAATAATATAATTTCCTCTTATAACTAATGATAATATATTGAAGCCTAAGGTGGCTTGGCTAGTTTTCATATACGAATTATATCATAGCCTTCGCAAGTTTTAAAGCTGTAAGTAAGTTCTTATTTTATTCTTCCGAAAATTTGACTTGCTCGTAGAAACTAGCCATCGAGCATAGGGCTCGTCCATGACCGTTTTAGTAGGTAGGTACTTGATAAATTCGTATATGAGATCTAGCCAAGTTAGACCTTAGGCTTCAATATATTATCCTAAGTTATAAGAAGAAATGATATTCGAGGGTGTAGGGTTAGACCACCCAAGTCACCCTGTATTAGTATTAGATAAAGGTGTTTTCTACAAATATGTCTGATTTCGAATTTGAAATTCTCGGCATGTGTGTATAAAATGTTCCAGACTTGAAGTAAGTAAATATATGGATAGTTTGTCTGATCCATGAATAGCTTGATGCGTCCAACAATACTAGCACAACAAACAGTAAACGTACAGTCAATCAATTTGATTACTGTGCCAATATAAAACCTTACCATAGTATACAATTTTTGAAGGACGTAAAATTACAAGGTTATGTGTTGCATGAGAATCGTTTTTTTTACTAAATAAAAATGCGTGTTGTAGTGTTTTTTTGCATTTTATCTATTTTACTTTTTGTTTCTTTCCTATTTTTCATTGTAAATGCTATTTTAGAATTAATGAAAAATCAATTGAATTTTAGAGACACAGAAGTTTACCTTGCTCAAGCCCCGGGTACGCGGTGGGTGCAGGACGCTTCCAACCGAAGCAACTGGAGGTCCTATGTCCAATAGTGGACGTCCTATGGCTGATATGATGATGATGATGAGAGGGCGCTGTGCAAGAACGTTGAACCTCGGCTTTAAAGGTTACAGCTCATTAAAGCCACCGGGCACCCGACCAGCACCGCCTCGACTTTCGGCGTCCACTTGTTGTCGACACGTGGTCCACGCGCTGACGGCCCGTTGACAACGAGTGGACCTCGCGCGTTCCACGAATTTCCAACGAGGGGTGGAGAGCGTGGCAACCTCGCGAGTGAGGCGACACGGTGACGCTACGTAGTTGATGTAGTGAGCGCATTCCCATACAAATTCATGTGAAGAATTCTAACCGCTCGAGGCGAGGCGGTACTGGTCAGGTGCCGGGTGGCTGTAATCAGCTGTGACCTTTAAGATGACGTGTAAACTTCGCCTGTAATCAATATATGGTGTTACCAAAGCGAACGTTGTGTTTTAATGAAATTTTATTTATTTATAACAAAAAGCAATAAAACACAATACATTAAACATTTAAAAATATGACTATGTACAAAGAATATATAACCTAGCCTAACCTATAAATAAAAAATCCCTCCTAGGTCACCGTCGCTGTTCATTGTGCCCAGAAGGCTGGCAGCATTCCCGCGTTGTATCGCAAGGCTAATCCTTTGCCCAAAATAGCTGCCAGCCCTCTGGTCACCTGAAACATCAATGAGGCGCGCGGATATCTCTTTCGCGATATAGTGTCACCATAACTTATTTATACCGAACTTTAAGACTGTAAGGGGCTGTTTCACCATCCACTGATTAGTGTTAACCGACGGTTAAATGTGATGCCGTCTCCGTCTATTCGAACAAAACAAATAGAGACGGCATCACACCTAACCGCCAGTTAACACTAATCAAAGGATGGTGAAACAGCCCCTAAATGTTTCTTTTGAACGTATTTCAAAGACGAGCAAAGCCAATGTTTGAATCTTGTTTTAAATAATTCCAAAGATTCGCAATGTTTTAGACCAGGGTTTCTCAAAGTGGGGTACGCGAACCCCTAGGGGTTCGCTATTCGACGGTAGGGGGTTCGCGACAAGGTTTACGTGATGGAGGCTGCAAGACTGGCAAGATGATTAAGATTGGTTTTTGGAGTCTTTTTGTATTTTTTAACTCCAAATTTGTTACTTATTGTTTGTTATAATTTGTTGTTGTTTGTTTCAGTTTGTATTTTCGTTGGCAAGACGATTCTTACCTATATTTGTTACCTTTTATTGAAATAAATAATAAACATTATATTTAATAACTTAGTTTCTCCAACAGCCAGTTTTATTACTTTGCTTCGCTGTCGTCTAGAAACTTTAACAGGGGTACGTGGAGCCATAAGTTTGAGAAACCCTGTTTTAGACTACCGCGGTCATTTCATTACTAATTCTATGACTTGAATTCGGGTTTTGTTCCGCGTACCTTGATTCTCGATTCTCCAGTCGTCTCGTGAGCATGGCGCATGCAACTGTGCCGAAATATCGAGCTTCTCTAAAATCAAGGTACGCGGAACATAACCCGTTAAATCATAAAATTCCAAAGATTGTCTACTATCCCCATAGGGAAGTACTTACAAGTAATCTTTCGTAAGCTCGACCCACAGTACAACTTTTTCCCATTAAATTACTTAGTGTCTCCTTTGATAAGTACAAAGATGGCTTACTGATTCAAAGTTGTACTGTGGTTTGAGCTTACCCATAGTTTTCAATCTAGACAGAGTACCTTCTACAAAACGAACTTTTCATAGCAAAACAAACCTTCCTTCCAAAGAGTTTAGTTCAAATTTCAATGATAAACCAATCTAATACGTTGAAGATATCCAACCAGCTCGAACTTGTAGTAGAATGGCATTGGAAATAGGACTTTAACTGTAATAGATATGATACTATTTGCTACGTTGGTTTTGCTATAGCTTATTGAAAAACATCGCGGTGCGCGTATTTGTTAGGACGTCTTGTTTTGCCGTATCATTTCATATCCAACGTATCTGTTTGATGGATAAATGGAAATGTTATGTATTTATGTTCCGTTGATTAGATCGAGTCTTATTTCTTATGTTTATGTCTTATATTAGCTGCGAGTGATGTTGGTAGGAAATTGAATTGAGAAGCTGTGATAGAAATTAAGCGTAAAGTTTTGGTAATGATTGACTTTTGACGCTCTACATGGATTGCTCATGGCAATGATGAGGATTGTGATACAAATTGAGCTTAAAGTTTGGTAGTAATTGACTTTCAACGCTATTCTAATGATGAAGATGAGGATGAATAGTTAAGTATCGATGAATAAAACGCAAAGCAAAGAGAAAAGAACAGGGAACGGATGCAGACAATCACAGAACTTTTTTCTTTTTTTAAGTTAAAGGATATTCTGCTATTGTAACGGCAACTATGTATTTCTCTAACCTGTGTATGTGTCAGTGCTGTTAAAGATAAAATATTTTCCTTCTTTGTTTGATTTTTTCTTTCTATTGCTCACCAAAATCAATACAATACAATAATAATAACAATTCGATTAATAAATAGAGATACTGATACAAAAGTTCAGGTCTCAATCAACGTATATTTTTGTCGAAAAGTTTTTGACCATTTCAAAAGTATAGTGATCCCTTAGTTCTTTCTTTTAAACATTCGACGCCAATCGAACGGACTTTAGAGGAATCTAATGGTTATCTTTTATTTAATCCGAAGAGCTTTTATCCCTATCCCAAGGGAACTTTGCACTTAGCACTGGGGTAAAAAGGAAAATCCACTTTTGTTAAGGACATGAAAGTCTTGAGTTTGTAAAGCGCTATTGTAGATATTATTTATTATTATTACTTATTTAGTCATACTAATAATAATACTAATAATAATATTGACAAAAATTTAACGAAATTAAATTATATAATTACCAAAAATTATATCGTGAATTTCATTACCGTAGCGCGAAAAAATACTCGCGCCCAATTTCAGTCTGTAACCGTAGCTGTTGACATTTTGGATGTGGATTTCCCGCAGGAATATGGGGATGAAAAATAGCCTATGTGTTATTCGCAATATTAGTTATTTGCTTACCAAATCACATACAAATCTGTACTGTCGTTTCAGCGTGAAATCACGCACATACCTTCGCATTTATAATATTAGTGTGGAATATCTATCCCAACTACACCTATAGCAGATACCATTTATCAGAGCCGCCCACGCATGTCGACGGAATGCCAAATAGAAGAAGACGTAGAATAAATCAAAGGGCGCAAGCTACTCCATAAATTACGGAACGTTAAAGGTCTCGTAAAAATCTCGTTTGTTATCTTATATATTTAAACGAGCGATTCTATATATTTTGTTATATTTACTTATATCGGGGATCTGGGAAACAGGTTTATGCTGAGTTTCTACCAGAGTGTGTTTGTCATGAACCAAAAGAAACGCTTCATTTGCCTATTCTCGCTCCGCCGAGCTGTTTTCACTTAAGCTGCGCTGAGCGAGGCTAGGTAAATGAAGAGTTTCCATTGGTTGGTGTATATATATATAGATAGATAAATGTCACGTGTATAAGATCAGTAATTTTGATAGCTCTGTCATTAGCGCGGAAGAGATTCAGTTTTTTTTTTATACATTTATTTTATTAGTCATAAAATATCCAGTTGCGTAAATTTCAGCGAGCTAAAATTTACTTATAATTATAATTAATTTATTGGTTGAAATAATAATATTAAAAAGAGGTCTTAAATATTTTTACATTAGGCACAATTATTTCAGCTTAAACGCATGCAATAGTTCAATAATAATGCTTAATTCATTTAACAAGTTAATTTTCTAACTTTTTAAATCATCTACGGCCTATTTACGACCCACTGTTAGACAAAGACCTCCTTTTAGAGTGAGAAGACTTGCAATTCCCACGGGGCACTGGGACTATTCTCAATGCCATAACCAAATCTACTATGTACATATTCTACCATTAAATTCATAGCTTTTAAGTCCCAGTAAAATCTGACGTTGAAAATTATCCAATATTATCCATTTTATCTCTGACGTCGCCCTTTGACCTTAATTCAGGTAAGGCAGGGCTGCCAACAATCAGGGTGAAATCAACTTTGCGCCAATTGTGCCACTCGTCGGGGGGAAATTTGCAAATTTGGGACGTGGTTAATCACATCGGCAAATATAAGAAATTGTGACGTTTCGAGGTAAGTACCTTTGTGATATGGATCAGCGGGCAATCTTTTGGTAGGCATGGCATTGGCTGTTGCAAATTGAAATAAAGGCGGGCACATGTTCAAGATTTTGATAATAGGTATTTGTGATAATACTAACGTTCAGTTTCTCCATTTGGATATGGAATCGTAAAATCTTTTATTAGACTGACTGTTCTGTTAATAATCTAACCAACTCAAAAAAGGTGAACAAACTCCGACATTGTCATTTCAAAGCTCATTAAGTGTCTCAAAAAGGGCGCTGAACCAATTTTAATGAACTATAACTAGGAACTACCACAAAGGAACTCGCTTTCACGTAAAAACACGTATTGAAATCGGTCCACCTGTTTGAGATGCCACAGACAGGCAGACATTAGGGTCAAACTTGTTTATAACTCTTTTTGCGTCGGGGGTTAAAAATAAATAGAGACAGATCACATCCCGTTATTTTCGCAATGTCTTTAGATTACTCCTCCAGCTGTATGAAAAGTCCGAGAAATATATCAGTTATGAACTCGCGGCGATAAATCAGGCGACAAAGAAAGTTCGCGCCACCGTTTGTTCGCTCTTTATATTTATTGCGCAAGTTACTAAGATACACGGTGTTTAGGAGTAAAAATACTATACCGGGCTCGCAGTATCGCAGAGTGAAATTTTGTCGGGTAACCCGGGGCACAGAATAAACAATAGTACGAACGGAAGACCCACTCTTTTGACCTGAACGAAAGCCGCCGTTTTATTAGCCTACGCGTAACGAGTTATGGCCGCTCTAGGGCCGCTCCAAGGTCGTCCAGGACTCCAGCGGAAGCCAAACGGAAATGCACCAGTTCGCTTGCCCTAAACAGTTTTAACAGGTAAATACGTAAAAAATAACTCGAAAAATGCATTAAAAAAATAAGCGCGTGCGCGTCACGCTGGTGATCCGAGGCAACCGCTGAATAGGCCACTCCGGAGTGGCACCCGGTATCTACAAGTACTTGTAGTGGATAACGTAATCGCGGAGTAAGCCGCGCTAGCTCGGACAGCGAGAAGCGTGAGTTTGGTATGTCTAGAGGAATGCAGTACCTATAACTTATCAAAAAATACTTATCCTCAAATCTGTATTATGAATACAACTAGCTGTTGCTCGCACGCAACTCCGTCCGCGTCGAACACGTTTATTGTTATCCCGTGGGAACTATGAAATTTCCCGGGATTAAAACTATCCTATGTCCTTCCCCGGGACTTGAACTATCTGTGTACCAAATATCATCTTAATCGGTTCAGCGGTTTTGACGTGATAGAGTAATAAACAAACAAATAGACTCACAAACTTTCGTATTTAAAATATTTGTGGAATTGGTGGGCAACAGGCTTATTTTTTTCTACGTAGCTCTTTTTGTACGCAATTCTCTGCGTTAGTTAGACCCGCATCTTACCGGTTCTGTTCAAACTTTTCTCTAAATCCGTAGCCACATGACTTGGAAGTATAATAAAACCATGTTTACACATCCAAGGGCATTCAAAACGGTTACTTTCCTTGTGCCGTCAAAATACTAAGCCAACTTCAACTACTTTGTCCCGCCAAACATATTTTAATTAAATGGCGATGATCGGCGCCTGGATTGAAACTTTGCTCATTAAAAACTAATTATAATACTGCCTGGGTGGTTCACAGCTGATTTATTCTGTTGTCAAATGTTTTATTGGTATCTGTGCCATTGAAACTGTACACGAGATTAAAGACTTGGATCTTGTTAACCGGTATTAACCAACTAACCCACACTGTGTCGTTAGTAGTCTATTCTTTTTAGACAAACGAGTATGACAAAAAAGGAAAAGGAATACCAAATGGTTAGCAACCTCTACCGCCCATGGACATATGAGGGTTGCGTGGGCAAACCAGATAACTCACAATAATTGACTGTTGAAAAAAATAACACTTGTGGTCTCTACCCACAACACCATGCCATGACCGTAATAGGAACGTGTCAGGAACGGAAAGTCAAGCGCATACATGACACGCGACGGCGACGGTTGGTTACGAAACGTGTTAGTGGGCATAGTCTCATACTTTTCAATACAAAGAATATATTTTTTCATCACACTTGCTCGTAAACAGTGTCGAAACATGCAGGCTACCTTGGTTGCAACCCCCCAAATAAAACCCTCGACCTTAATGTGCTTGTCATGAAGCCCGTGGTCGGTAAATGAATCATTGCCCGTACTAATTTTCTTGTCATATAAATGAGTGTGATACTGCATGGCGCACGCGGCACGCGCTGCGGGGCTGGGGGGGGGGAGAGCGGCGTGGAGGATGGCGCTGCCAAGAGTGTAGTCAGCGGTATCCGCAATTTTGAAAAAGTATTAGTTTTTATTTTACAAATATACAATTTTACTCGCAAATGTGATGAAAAACATTGTATGTCGCACGAGCGGTACTAGAATTACGAACATCGACTCATAGGACTCTCGTTCGTAATTCCTTGTTTACCGCCCTTAAGACACAATGTACTATTGCCTGACACGTTGCTATTACGGTCATGATATGATACGGTATAGTGGATAGAGAAATTCTAAATTTCTAGTTTTTATGAATTATTAGATTGAATTATTGGGTTTGACTACGGAGCCCTCAGTGACTCTGTGGGAGTTATTAATCAATTCCCCGTCTCCTTAATTTTCCACAAAAATTAAAGAACGGCACGGCACTGGCGAGGAATAAGGATGTTCTACCAAGGGTTACTGGTACGGAACCCTATAATAGGCAGAAAGTAATAACCCATGGGACATGTGGCGAGGCGTTATGAAAAAACTTGAGACGCGTACGGTGGCATCTACCTTCGATAAGGGAATTCGTAGTGCTGTTGCCTGATAGAGGACTATCGATGTCGATGTCAGACGATTGGATCACGATTTATATGTATTTTTGTTTGTAGTTATATATTTTGATTGTTTTGTTTTTAAAAAATTACTTTCTGTCGAGTTTCTTGCGGCGCATTCTTGGCAATGATGTTCTTTCCGAAAGCGCTGGTAGTTTAAAAAAGTGCCCTTTGCGGCTTACTTGTCGTTTACTTTTGATTTTTGTTAGAGTGTAGTAGAGTGTAGTTTTTGGCATAGAGTATAGAATTTGTGTTAGTTACTCCTTTATGCTAACACGGCTGGACGAATTTGATGAACTTTGGTATGTAGATAGCTTGACGTCTGGAATAACATAAAGGCTACTTTTTATAGTGTCAACCGCTAGGACTAGATACATGAAACTGGACGTGGGTGTTTTGTATGAAACCGTTAGTAAAATTCACTATGTAAGTTTTTGAATTCCTATGAGAATTTGTAATACTAAAATAGTGTTTATTACTACCAAAAGACTATGATAAAACCGTCATTTTAACTAAACTATCGATATCAAGATAACGATATCGATAACGATGCCATCACTAGAAATTTAGAAGTTACGTTGTCACTCAATGACATTCAGTGTTAGGAAAGTCGGGAAAGACGTGTCTAGTAGTTTGATATTGAATTAAAAATTCGTGAGGTGGGTAGACTGGTCTTGAACAGTTGGAGGACAGCTCAAACTTAGCAAGGTAATTAGGGAGGTAGAGAAAGTAAGTTTATGAAAAAGCTGTGACACTCGTCTTGCCGGGTTTATATTATTTTACTTTTTGGTACTGTTTCGACCAGTATTTTTATGTTTTTAAAAACATCTTGAAATTATTGTGAGGTCGTAATACACACTTTGGACTTTATATAACAAAATTATCATTTAAGTCTACTTGTAACCATGGTCGCTAGTCGCTACGCATTAGCACCTGGGTACATTGGGTGCCTGTTCTAGCTTTGAAAATCAAATCGTTAACTTTTGAACGAACGCGTTAGCATTGTGTGTTGCAAATAGTTGAGTCTGTGTGACATTTGTTGATTTTTGTAGAAGCGGTGGAAGGAAGATTTTTCGTGTGATTTGTGAAGCACATTTGCACACGAAGGTGACAGCAAAATGGCTCCATTTGACCCTTCGGCCACGGAACTCAAAAAAGATTTCTAACTCGAATTTAAAAACACTATTTAAGATCAAGGAGCAAACAGCTGCGTCCTAAGCGCTCAATCAAGAAAAGCAAAGACATCAGTCTGGTAAAGTTGTTTGCCGTCTCGGAGCGGAGAGGAAATATATCTTTCTAGCGTTTGTTGCGATTCGTAGCGTTGATTGACGGGAGCTAACGCTCCGTTTATACTGAGAGAGCGGTACGACAACTGGACATGGGGTTTTGGGCGTTATTACCGTAGCTTATTACGTTTTACTTCATCATCATCACCATCATCATTGTATCAGCCGTAGGACGTTCACTGTTGGACAATTTGGACATAGGCCTCCGTGGACCTTCGCTTCGTTTGGAAGCGGCCTGCATCCTCCATGAACCCGCGGCTTTAACCAGTTTATGTGTGTATCTCGTTCGTGGAAGTCCTACGCTGCGTTTGGCGATCCGCGGTCTCTATTCGAGAACTTTTCGGCCTCAAAGGCTATCTGTTCTCCGTGCTATATGGCCTGCCCATTGCCACTTCAAAGTTTTTTTTAGCTGTGTCGGTGACCCTCGTTCTTCTACGTATCTCCTCATTTCTGATTCGATCCTGTAGAGAAACCCCGAGTATAGCTCTCCATAGCTGAGCATCTCTAAGCCTATTTATTAAGGTCTTTCGTGATGCTCTCGGATCCATATGTGGTAGCACACACCCTATTTTACTACCCCGAAGACGTTTAGGTACAGTCGAGTTCATAAACTTGTGAGCAAAAATTTGATCAATAATATCTCAACCCGACTCTATTGTCAACGGCGTAGAAGCGTGTTCAGATATTTTTGATCCAATTTTATCTCACAAGTTTATGAACTCGACTGTACTTAAATTAAGATAAAATTTCTTACCGTCAAAATATTCGTTTTCCTGCAGCTATCGCATCGCCTTAAATTATCGTAGCAATGGCTACGACGTACCACTCGTAGCAGTGCTACGCTACCACATTAAGTAGCTACGACCCGATAAATCAGTCTTACCCAATCCGTTGGACGGAACCACCATAATGGATTAATTTTATTTTTTCTTAAATAAAGTTGTGGAGAGAATGAATGTTCCACTGTAGACAACAATGGACGCTATTTCTAAATTATTATCTTGATTTTCGTTAAGTGATTTTGAAATGAAAATCTATTTATTATTTTAACTCTTATTTATACGTTTTTACAGATATCAAAAGAAGGTTCTATGTTCATCAATTTTGCAGGGTTCCGTAAAGTTCAGTAGAAATAAATGGAACCTTTCTAATATCACTTTATTGTCCGTCCGCCCGTCCGTCTGTCAAGGTTATTTTCTCAGGAAAGTGTGGAGGTATCAAGATGAAATTAACACGAAATACTCAGATCTACTACCCTTTGAAGCTGTTAAAAATCAAACGCCACAAAAGCTACGTAATATGTGTATAGATCTTTTATAAACTACCTCATACAATAAAAGACCAAACATTCTGTAAATTTTAGGTAATGTTAGAAAGTGGCTGGTTGAAAAGTGCTTTTATAGTGTACAGGATTTTCTGAACTATAATTAGATTTAAGTTGCAGTCTTTCTACTTTGTTTCATTTCGCATTCCTTGTTTGGTAGATTTTAGTGAAACTCAATGCAATTTATTCTTTTTGTACCTGAAATTAAGTGAAATAAATTAATTTGAATTTAATTTAGGTGTTTACATACAAATTTCCAGTGTACCTAATCAAAAAGTATAGGGTATACTTTCAGTTGTCTCAGAAACTTGCAATTTAGTATGAAGGTATAAAGTATGAAGGTTCAGCATAAGAAAATCATATTTTTTCACTAGATTTTACCCGCGGCTTCGCACGCGTAACTATTCGATCTGGTTGTTACAATTGAAATGCCGGGATTTTACAAAATTCCCCTGGGAAATCCCAAAATTTATATCGTGATCTTCATTAAGTAGTACAAAATTTCATTACTCGAAACCCAGCGGTTGAAATTTCAAGATTTTATCCCTATCCCGTGGGAATATCGGGATAAAAAGTAGCCTATGTGTTATTCCAGACGTTCAGCTATCTACGTACCAAATTTCATCCAAATGCGTCCAGCTGTTTTAGCGTAACGGAGTAACAAACACACACACAAACTTTCGCATTTATAATTTAAGTAGGATGCCTATCTATCCATGTCAGTAACCAATCGAAGATGACCACACACACACTGCTTACATTTTGTTTCTTTACGAGTGGAGCTCTGCTAACACTATATTCATCCTCCTTCTTGCGTCGTATAGTATTCCTCAGTATTGAGGGTCGTGACTTTCTGCATCCCTTTCTCTTAGACGAACTTTTTCCATATCTTTCTGTCTCTGGCGCTGTGGAGGGAATTGTGAACCGTAGAATAAAGAGAAGCGCGGATCTGGTCAGATCAACGTATCTAAAACGTAGTGAACCCTCAGTGCTCTAGTCCGATTCGCACTTGGCCAGTTTTTTGAAGCGCTGCATCACTTACCCGTAGAACACTAAACCTTTTGTTCCTTCGCGTTATTGCGTCCCCACGTTCGATACAAAAACGGGACATATTTATTACAGCTCAATGTGACGTATTGGGCGGCCATTAGAGACTTGCCCGATATTGAAGAACACATTTATCATCCTGGGGTGACCACACTGAAGTTTTAATGGGATTAAAAGGTACAGTGGACAATTAAATGAGGCGCTGCATTGAGACAAGAAAATAAGTTATTGTAGAAAAAAAAAAATTATTTAGCAAAAAAAAAAGATTTAAAAAAGATTATAATAGAATCTGTTGAGTAATTTAAAGTTCAACAGTCAGGACCCTTTCAAAATCGTGACTTACTCTAAATTTCTTAGTAATGGGTTCCAAGTGTTTAGTTGCTTAACAGATTCTGGACCATTAAAATTATTTTTTACTTTTTAGCCTTTTTTTAAAGCAGTCATATTTTATGATTTTTTTCGTTTATTTTTTTATTTTATACTTCTTTGGTATTTCTGTGAAAATGGTAGCTTAAGAGTATTACATAATTAGAATACATTTGTATATTTAGAATGAAACTTATTATTAGCTTTAATTTGATACTCATTTGTATCATTCATTTGCATGGTATTGTACAAGGTCCGCCCGGATTGCTACCACCATCTTGCTCGCTAATCCTGCCGTGAAACAGCAGTGCTTGCACTGTTGTGTTTCGGCGTGGAGAGTAAGACAGCCGGTGAAATTAACTGAGGTATCCCATCTTAGGCCTTAGGTTGGCAACGCATCTGCAATACCCCTGGTGTTGCAGATGTTTATGGCGGTGGTGATCTCTTACATTAGGAGACCCACTTGCTCGTTTGCCATCCAGTCAAATTAATAAATAATAATAAATAACAATCCATTTTTTTAATTCCACCGCCACATTTTAATTTGTGTGAGGTTTTCCGTAACTTAATTAACACCTTGTATAACTAAAGTGTAAAGCACTCCTTCAATATATCGTCAAGTCTAACGTCACTCACAACGCAGCGCTCCTTCCAGTTCCAAATTAACTGCACGTTGGTGCACAGAAGTTCTGTAATCAGAAAAACGGGACATTAGTAGGTATTTTTTATTTGGAAAAAAACATTACATAGGCAATACAAAGTTTCCATCAGACTTCAAACTAGGCTAAACTTGTATCTTGGTAGTCTGCGGGAGTGATTACTGATTAAAAAAAAATATGTCACTGTTATGTCTAAACTTATACAACAAAATAAATTACGTTTAAAACCCTACAATTAAAGTTATTCAAAATTTCAAATTGATTAGTTTGGTCACTTTCAAAAAAATTGGTGGCAATTTTAAAATCAATCAGGGAATCTGAAGTTAGAAAAAGGGTGCGTTGTGTAATTATATCTGACTGTGTTTGTTACTTTAGATATATTTAAGTAGGTATTTAGATATTTTAATTTATTATTTAGAATTTAGAAGAGGACTTCGAATTCGAAGAGGAATTGTTTAATTTGTTTAATAAGTTTGTAAGTTACCGGGTATTTTAATTAGTTTTAGATATTTATCTAAGTCTCGAGAATAGAATAAGCTGAAAATATTGACATAATATTTTACAGGGGCTTCATATAATTTCCCACGGGGAAGATTAAACCCGACGTTTAAGTTAATAGCCAAACATGGGCAAAGGCTTGTGTTATAAATATATCCTATGAGAAGTAATGTTAATAACTGCACTGTAAAATATAATTCAAACTTTAAATTATTTTGTAATATCTGATTATTAAAGAATTTTTATTTAATCAATAACTCAATAGTTTTTTTGGAGATATTTCCATATCGCGACTTAAAGAAGCTCGTTGGACTAGAAATCTCATCATTCTGAGATGAGGATTGTGCCTAGCAGATGTTTATAAGCTGAGATGATGGTGATGAACATTCATACGAACGAAGAATAAATAAAAAGTATTAAATAAAAAAATGCAAAAAACATATTGCATTTGGTAACCAATATTTCCCAATAAAGTCCCCACAGTGCAGTCTACGTACGTACATCGTGACATGAATGACGCCAGCGCCACCAATGCACCTGGCGTCTTGAGATGCTAATACGAGAAACACAGAATACCTGAAGACTAATACCTTCTTTCACCACTCATTCAAATTCAAATCAAAAACATTTATTTGTAAGAATACAGTAAAATGATCTTAAAATAAATAATAGTGTCGCTGCTTAAGTGACTAAATAAGAAACAAACAAGCTGAGATATGTGGTGCATAGGAGGAATTCGTGTCTGTACCCCTGTCCAGTGGTGGTGTAGCGGTATAGCACGTGGCACGGAATGCCGAGGACCTGGGTTCGATTCCCAGCGCTGGTCTATTTTTCTGGTTTTTCTGTCCATCTATTAACATTATTGTTTCAATTTGTATTTGCGATATGGGTTTTACGGGATGACCGTAAAAGTAACAAAATTTAGAGTTGAAATAAAAAAAAAGACGCCAGAAACCAATCTTAATCTTAAAATAAGTTTAGCACATGTATGCAGCATGCAAGCAAGCGAAATAGTTCTAGGTCACTGAAACTTAGGTTGTAAATTTCTTCAAAATATTATTTTATCTATCTATATTTTATTAACATTATATTAATTTATTATCTATCTACATTTTATTAACTCATACATTGACATGTGACATATAAAATAGACAGATAAATGTAATGCCGTCTGAGTTTATTCGTACAAAACGCGCGTTTTACTCGCTTTGTAGCAAAAACTGCCCACGATTAGAGAATCCGATTGTTGAGTTCTTGACACTGAATGTGTAAAACTCTCGTGAGAAGACCTTTTTATTGATATTATAAACTAGCGTTAACCACAACTCGGTCTGCGCAGGATCATTTTAACGCTATCCCGCAAAAACCATGTAATTTTCCGGGATGAAAACTATCCTATGTCCTTCTCCGGGACTCAAAGTATTTGTATACCGAATTACATCTTATTCGGTTCAGCGGTTTAGACGTGATTTGGTAACGAACAAACAAACTTACTATTTCGCATATTACTCGTAGTTTGATACGAAAGTAACTTATACTTGGTTTGGATAGGTATTTAACTATGTAAATGTAAACAAACTTCAGCTGCCAGATTTGGTACATTCAAGGATTTAATAGTACATTGTGTCTTAAGGGCGGTAAATAAGGAATTACAAACGAGAGTCTATTAGAAGCCCGAAGTCGAAGACTGAGGGCTTTAATGAGTAGATGTTCGTAATTCTAGTACCACCCGTGCGACATACAATGTTTTTCATCACATTTGCGAGTAAATTATTTATTTGTAAAAGAAAAAATATAATATAATTGTTCCAAATATTGGCGATACCTTAGGCTGTGCTCTTGGCAGCGCTGCACGCCCTCCCCCTTCCGCAGCATGTGCCTGAGCCGCGTGTGCATGTGGTCCTGCAGCAGCGCGCGCAGCACCATCAGTACGGACATTTACTCATTTACCGACCTTGGGCTTCATGACAAGAAAATTTGTACGCGCCATGACTCATTTACCGACCACGGGCTTCATGACAAGCACATAAAGGTCGAGGGTTTTATTTGGGGGGTTGCAACCAAGGTAGCCTGCATGTTTTGATACTGTTTACGAACAAGTGTGATGAAAAACATTTTCCTTATCTATAATATAAAAGTGAACCGCCAGAACGGGGAAAAAAACGAGACAGAGCAGGATGGCGCTCTACAACACCATTTTGACATACACATGACATAGCTATTAAACTAGTATGAAATTGAAATTGCTACATCAAGGGCTGCTGTGTATTTTATAGGACGTACTATCCTTTACCCGCGACTCCGTCCGCGCAGAATACGTTTATCGCTATCCCGCGGGGACTATGCAATTTGCCGGGATGAAAACTATCCTATGTCCTTCTCCGGGCCTCAAACTATCTGTATACCGAATTTCATCTAAATCGGTTAAGCGGTTTAGACGTGATTGAGTAACAAACATCCAAACATCCATACATCCAGGCATCCAAAAATCTACACAACCTTTAACATTTATAATATTAGTAGGATTAGCACAATAAAATTACCTACCATCATTTGAAAAAATGCTGTACGTAATCAAAACATCTGGATCAAAATATCAAAGCCGACCCAAATAAAAACCTCACAAAAATGACAATGATTAAAAACAGCAGGGCTACTACGAAACTCGAAACTCGAAGTTCGTGTCGTGCGGTCCCTCTGACACTTATACTATTTAATCGAGAGCGAGAGCGACGGTACGATACGAACTTCGAGTTTCGAGTTTCCTAGTAGCCCTGCAGGCTTTCAAATTTCGAACGATGCTTTTTTCTTTTGACACACGCACGCACAACGGGAACCCATCGAAGTATGAAGCTAGACCTTTGTTTCTTTGTATGGCTCTACAAAATTACGGTTTCGAGTCACGGTAGCGCTACTGTCGATGTTAAGACATCAAATCGGTATGTGCAGGCGTTAGTTACAAATTCAGCCACCGGCATTGATAAGTTGGTATTTTCACTCACTCCTTTGTATTTGTACCAGTGCTGACTTCTTTTATAAGACACCTTTACAGCGTATAGTAATGAGGACGGTCTTAATAAGGCACGTCTCATCTTAGCAATGCTTTGAGTATAAAGGCTGTTATACATACAAGTGTTTGCTTGGGTATTTTGAAATATTTTCTTTGGAGTTGGAAGATAAATCTCCTGCGTGCATGCGAGGGTTTGAAAATAGAAAACACATGACAGGCGGCGCCACTGTCTATGAAAAAGTATACGATGTCGTAATACAAGGTGGTGTATGAATATTTCAACAGATGGTTATAAGCTGGACTGAGCCCAGTTAAATTTTGATCACGCCTTTGATTCCGTAAATAATTAATGAATACTGAAAAATGTTTACACAGATGTTGTAACTCTTTATTTATAAAAAATACAGTTTACAATAAGAAAACTATGTATAAATACGAACTTATCCCATAAAGGGATCTCTTCCAAGTTAAACTTCGAACGATTGACAGGACAACAATGTTATGTGTACCAATAATGTAACCTAATCCTCTCAAACAATAAAATAATTAGAGTTTGAAAAGTTGGAAAATCCCCCCCTTGGAGATCTTACCAAAATTTAATTTAACAAAGCTAAACTTTTCTACTTTTACTTAATACTATTTAAATTAAACTAGGATAAATTAAAACCTACAAAAACGTTATGCATATTTAAATGAAAATTATTATATTTAGCCCATAACTGTGTTCCACTGCTGGAAAAAAGGCTTCTCCTCTTAACTTACCTATCTAGAACTAAATGAAAACTAACATATTTTATCTAATAAAAAACAACTAAACTAAGCTAAACTAAAAAAAAATGTTTTATAATTTTTTACGCAGCCACTTTCTGTGTTTAACCCTGCCGCAGCTGCATTTACAGTTGCCTCACAAAGGGAAATTTAATTAAAAGCAAGTAATTTCTGCCAATTAAGACGAACGCGCTTGAGGACCCCTTGCCAACCTGCGCAGTAGAATTCCCAGGCAATAAGGTTAACGAGGTAACTTTAAAAAAAATGCAATGGTGTAAAAAAACTGCGAAACTGGGCCCTACTTTGATGTGATTATATCGACGATAGGTACTGTGACACACACACACATACACACTCACACACGTAAATGGTTCTGCCATTTGTGAAACCTAAGATCTCCAGGGACCAGCAAGTTTGTCCCATTTATATCTCGAGGTGTTCCAATTACACATGGCCACGGATATCTGAGTATAAATCATCGTCAAATTATCTTCACTAATTGACTGTATATTATTTATATTTTCATGATATTATTGTATACAGGATATTAGCTTTTGCCCGTGTTTTTTCCGGGATAAAAAGTAGCCTATGTCACTCTCTGGCCCATAAACTATCTCTATGGCAAAAATCACGTCGATCCGTCGCTCCGTTTCGAATTGAAAGACGCACAAACATAAAAACACACACACTTTCGCAATTATAATATTAGTATAGATGGCAAATGCAAATGTGTGGGTGCAAATTCAAAATGCAAAAAGCGGCTGGGGGTATACAAATATTTGTAACTACTCTGCTACGTATTCAAGCATTTATACTGTGGCAGTTATGAATAGTGACGTGACACTCTCATATAAAAGTGGGTTAGTCTCACTTCGTCTAAAAAGCAACTGGTCTATGTAGCATGTGGTCTAAAAAGCAGCTGGTCTAAGTAGCTAGTGGTCTATGAGGCAACTGGTCTAAGTAGCAAGTGGTCTATAAGGAAACTGGTCTAAGTAGCAAGTGGTCTAAAACGCAACTGGTCTAAAAATACAACTCGTCTATAACGCTACTCGTCTAAAACGCTTCTCGTCTCTAAATTTTCTACGAATTGTTTCTTATCTTTATATTATTTATAATTATGTTTTGAGTGTATTCAAAATCTATGAACTTTTCTACAACATAAACTCATCAAAAAACCTTTAAAATTTCTACTCAATTACGTTTGTATATTTGTTCGCACCATAAAATCCTTTCTCATTTATTTAGCTTATCAATGTTACCAGGTGCTATAAATCTGGATTACACGTCCCGTAATTCCTACATTTTTACCATGGCAACCCCAGGCGGTGGACAAAAAGAAATGACACTAGACCGCCGGCCATTTTTAATTGACTTAAAAAAGAAAGAGGTTCTGTGGTTCAACTGTATTTTAGTATATTTTTATGCAGGTGTGTTTACTGATTTCTACGCCAATTGTGGATTGATTTACGAAATTATTTTTATATCTGAAAGAGTATGTATACTTCCAAGGTCTCATTGCCACCAAGTTAGGATTTGATGAGTGGATCCCAGGAAAATCGGAGAGCACGCTGTAACTTTTGGCAATTCCCATGTTGACTCATTAAACCCCAAAATTTTAACTCTACTGCCAGATAAAATAGTTTACTTGAGTGAATCCGCTGGTAATGTCTAGTCAACAAAGGTACAGTCACCAGCATTAATATCTGCCACAGCGGAGCGTGCAAAAATATCTGACACGTTCTCCCGGCCTTAGAAATAGAGTCGTATCAGATATTTATGCACGCTCGTTGTGTCAGATATTGGTGCTGGTGACTGTACTAGACTAGTGAAAAGAAAATAAAAGCCACTTGAGGCCGTGATTAAATCAAAAATACGTTTGCATTTTATATCTGAATACATTTAATTGAATGAAAAGTATTTGTATTGTGTCAGGTATGAATAAAACCCTAACATCTGGCAGATCTGGTAGCATGGTAAACGGTTGTGTTGCTCTGAAGATGAGCTCTGGTTGAGTTTGAAATGCGTCAATACACTACACTGGTGTTCTGACGCGTTTCGACGCGTGGTGGTGATAGATGGGTTTGTGTGATTTGTGTGTTCTTACAGTGTGGATGGAGGAACTGCATGAACACGTATTTCTTGTATAAACGTAGCTTCAAAAGGTATCAAACCATTTTTAGACAAATAATGTTATAAACATTTACCTATATAATTATGAGTATTTTCGTTTTACCAATAAAACTCACGAGGGCCATTTCTTTTGGGTAGTATAGAATACAGCTTCAAACCCTACATTCAATATCCGCTGTGGAAATATCACGCGCTTAACAATAAACCTATCGGTATCCTCTGGTATCGTTCCATATCCTCACTAAAGTATGCCGATATCGCTAGCTTTAGCAGCCGGATAAGCGGTGAGATTAAATTGAATGCTCTTCTGGACCGTAATATAGCGAACGGTAGTAAAAAACTACTCCCAACTATACCTAGAAAAATATATAGTCGAGGATACTGAATGCTGAGCTGAGTCTTTTTGGCATCACACTACAGCACAATGTCTCTAATTTTTCTCTCTTCTTCTATTTATGTTTTTACTGTGTTTTTGTTGTGATGTAGTGTGTTTTTGTTGTCAATAAATGTTGTGAGTTTGAGTTTGAATCGCGTACCAGGGCGGATATTATAGCCGTGGTGGCCTAGTGGTTTGACCTATCGCCTCTCAAGCAGAGGGTCGTGGGTTCGAATCCCGGCTCGCACCTCTGAGTTTTTCGAAATTCATGTGCGGAATTACATTTGTAATTTACCACGAGCTTTGCGGTGAAGGAAAACATCGTGAGGAAACCTGAACAAAACCTGCGAAGCGATTCAATGGTGCGTGCGAAGTTCCCAATCCGCACTGGGCCCGCGTGGGAACTGTGGCCAAAGCCCTCTTGTTCCGAGAGGAGGCCTGTGCCCAGCAGTGGGACGTATATAGGCTGGGATGATGACCAGGGTGGAACCTTTTCATAATCAATTTCACTATATATTTTTTGGCAGATAGAAAGTCAACACGACATTAGTACCATAAAGGTACCCTGGTACGAAATTCAGTTTCTTTGACTGCTTATAGGGTTATCATATCACAGTATTTGCATTGAAATTTCGGAATTTTTAGACTAACTATTTACCGCTGGATTTTGTAAATCTTAGACAATCTCAGGACATTCAGAATATTAAATAGATGAGATTTTTTAAATCTTCTTATTAAAAAGGTGCCTACAAAACAGAAAATGAGTTTCTGCATACAGTATAGAGGCTAATTTAAAAATCTACTCTGGTTATGTCAATCGCACAAATACCCCCAGGAATCGAAATTCGCATTTCACAAAATTGTTACTAACATAGCTTTTTAACTGTATATAAGTATTTTGTTTAAGCAAAAAATAATCGACTTTTGATTTATTCTATGAATATTCCAGATTATTTTTAAAACACCCTCTTTTCACAGATTGTTACCTGATAATCATCATCATCTTCATCATCCCAGCCTATATACGTCCCACTGCTGGGCACAGGCCTCCTCTCAGAACAAGAGGGCTGTATCTGTTAATGTTTATATTGAATTACCTTGTCGCTGTCGTTTTATCTTTGAACTTTAGTGTAAAACTAGAGTTTACCGCGCCTTCACACGCGTAAGTCATTAGAAACAGCCAGTTGAATTGAAATTTCGGGATTTTACAAAATTCCCGTGGGAATTCCCGAAAATTACATGGTGGATTTCATTGACATTGCTTTAAAAGCCACTATGCTAAATTTCGTGACCGTAAGCCCAACGGTTGCTATTTCGAGATTAACCCTATCCCGTGGGAGTATCGGGATAAAAAGTAGCCTACATAATTATTCCAGTTGTCCAGCTATCTACACACACACACACACACACACACACACACAAACTATCGCATTTATAATATAACTAGGATAATATATGTAAGTAGGAAGTAGGATTGTCAAAAGGCATCAAGGGGTGGGTTGGGTAGTTAGGTACTAAACTAAAAATAATATTCTCAATACAAACCGATAGTATTTATTGCCCTCTCGTAACAAACTGAGCTATTTAATTTTCCATTTTTGCAGAAAACTCCGTTAAAATATTGAAAATGAAATAAATTGAAAATTCCAAACCCCGTTCGAGCAAAGGTACTGTTTACAATATTCTCAATCGGGTTAATCTGGGATTAAAATTAAAACGGATTCCCCTTTGTTTTTACAGTTTTTACACGTTTGTGTTCTGTATTTGATTAAATGCAAACATTTCGAAGCATTTCAATTGATTTTGAGTAATCCGAGTGGTGTCTTTATTTTTTTATATATTTTAAGATCGATCGTGAAAAATAAATCTAGCAACTGTCATTTTATTAGAAAAGAAAAAAAAAAACCCTTTTGGAAAATTTCGTTTCCATCTTTACTCAATGTCTGTTCTGTCTTGTCTGTCAGGGTCTTATAAGGTGTTGGCCACCGATTTCCACCCATATATTTTTTCTTTTTTTTAACACACGGTTCGTATAGTTCGCTCCTACAGCAGAGTGCGCAAAAATATCGGACATGTTCTACCGGCCCAAGACATAGAGTCCTATCAGATACATATTGTTGTGTCAGATATGGTGATGGTGACTTTATCTGCTTCAGACCAGGGATGTTACGGAGCTCCGGTTCCGTTTCCGTTAAGTCGGAACTTCCGTTTGATATTAAACATCCGTTTCGGTTCCGGTTCCGTTATTTTTGGAACGGAAGTTATATCGGATGTCAATGCTTAGCGCGGCGACTGGACATGAGCGGCGTACATCAAAAACATACGCGGGCTAATTATGTATCGTTTCTGACACTCGCGATCACAATCAAATGGCAGTCATTTTGTATGCGAAAACTATCATTTGATTGTGATCGCGAGTGTCAGAAACGTTACGCAATAAACCCTCAGGTTTAGTAGACCTACCCTTAACATCTCGTCCACCTATCACTCAGGCTCCGATTCTGGTTCCGGTTCCGTTTTCGATTCCGGTTCCGTTTATGGTTCCGATAAACATCTGGTTCCGCTTTCGATTCCGATAAAATCACATCCGTTACATCCCTGCTTCAGACGATGATCATCTCATCACAGATGCATCACAGTCACTGTCGTAAAAACAATCGTAATCTAATTCAGACTGTCACTCAAAGAAACGAGATTATTTCAAACTTTATGAAACTACTAAGTAACACTGGCAGTTTAAAATTAAGGTGTCTAAAGTTTTAAAACCAAAATGTCTCCTTTCTTAAGTTACAGTAAGTTACAGAAGACGATCCAACTTTTCAACTTAATATATTTAATTTAAACTATTTCAGATTTGACAGATATTTCAATCTGCAGCCATGCGCGGGAGATTGTATAATTAAGTTAAGAAAGTGCTGAATAGGCGTCGTGGAACCACAGCTCTTAAGAAAACTTTCATAACGCCTTCGTCGGGTACACACGGACGGTTTAATATGAATTAGACGACGCGTTTTAACTAACAAAACTTATGTTAGCACTGACATCTTCACTTCTCAAATGTTAGGGTAGGTACACTCTTTGCAGAACGATCGTAATCAACAGCTGATCAATCAGGCGCAGATTGATTTATTATCTAGTCTACCCGTGTGGTGTCGGGTTATAATTACACCTCTCCATTTCTTCCGTGGATGTCGTAAGAGGCGATTTAGGATTAAGGTTAAGGTATACCGTAGGCGACAGGCTAGCAACCTGTCACAATAGTACAATAGTTTTTTGTCAAACTTAAAATCTAAAATTGCTAAAAGTGGCTCCGAAGCGGTAACGTTTCGTGTGCTCTGCCTACCCCATTTGGGAATACAGGCGTGATGTTTGTGTGTGTTGTATGTATATTTTCCAAAAGATATTTATTTATTTACCAACACCAGCTCACCAACAGACCACCTATAGATAATACATCGTACAAAAAATGAAGTTTCTACAACTTAAACATTCCAGTCCAGGCGCGTGTTTCTCTAATTACTGGTAATCCACAACTCATTACTACTACAGTGTTCCGCAACCTTTTTGTGTTCAAGGTACATCTAGGAAAAAGAAAATTTTGCAGGTACACCATAAATGAAAAATCAGTTTTTACATCTCTGTAAGTACTTTTCTTCCCTCCGTCTACTTACTTTTATGAGATAGCCTTATTTTCCGAGGCACACCAACTAATGACCACGTTACACCAGTGTGCCCCACTGTACTACTACTCAAGTTATACATTATCTGTTTCATATTTTCCAGCGTTTCCGCCGCAAGTGTGACCTCGTACAACCCATAACCTAGCGTTTAGACGGTGTTAAATAATGCCTCTTTGTAATAGAGTTGACGTCTCCCGCTGCTCGTTATTAATCGATTCCGTGAAACGAAGGGGAAAATATAATGTTTCGTTTTAGTTTGAAATTGCTGTAAGGGTCGGAGGGATTAATGTCGAGTATTCAAGTAATGTTTTTAGGATGGTACAGTTACCTGCATTAATATCTGCCGCAGCGGGGCGTGCGAAATTATCTGATACGTCCTACCGGACCCAGAAATTATAATTTTATGATTTAAATTCGGGTTTTGTTCCGCGTACCTTGATATTAGAGAAGCTTCCTTAGCTTAGCTTTTTTTGGTTTTAGGAGATTGCATACCCGCCATTCTCCAGTCGTCTCGTGATCATGGCGCATGCAACTGTGTTGCAGGTGTCTATGGGCGGTGGTGATCTCTTACTATCAGGAGACCCACTTGCTCGTTTGCCATCCAGTTGAAAAAAAAAAAAAAAAAAAAAAACTGCCGAAATATCGAGCTTCTCTAAACGAAGGTACGCGGAACAAAACCCGAATTTAAATCATAAAAACAATAAATTATAAAAACAGAGACTAGACTTAACAGAGTTCTAGACCACTACGTCCACGTCTTGTTTTCTTCTTTTGAGTATTTTTTAACGCAGTCGGGTTTTGATTTTTTTAATTTATTGTTTTATTTCATAATTTTTTGATATTTCTGTGAAAACGGTAAATAAAAACACATGACTTGTGTATATTTGTGTAATCTGTTTTTAAATTCCTTCATTTTGAAACCCTAGTCGATAAGTTTGAATAAAAAAAAAATTGTGAATACACAATTTGGTGCTAAAAATTCGCCATTTTTTTTAAATTTTATGTACCCAGTGTCACTCGCGTCATTAAGACGAATCCAATGACGTAGTATGTACGAGTAGTTATGATGAGTAGTTACGAGAGGACATAGGAATAGACATACATACATACATACGGGTCAAACACATAACCCTCCTTCTTCGCAATCGGGTATAAAAATAATAATTACCGCGATAGTCTAAAACATTCTGTCTAGTCGCATCAGATATTTCGACTGTGACAAACATACAGTATCGAAACTACAAAATAAGTTATTTATAGGAGACTAATTCAAAGTTTTATAAGTACATTTAATTCGCTTATGAATGGCACAATTAAAAAAAAAAACAAAATTTGCAGATTCGATACTGTACGTTGCGGCAGTCAATTTATGCATGCTTAATTGTGTCTGATATTGGTGCGCTGGTGACTATACTTGAAGGTCATTGCACTGGCATTGGTCAGGTAGATCTACGAGTATAGATAAGTCAGTGTCTAGACAAAAATATTTCACTTAGTAATAAAAAGTGTGACTAACTGCCAGGTGTGTTAGTAATTACAAAGCATCTGTATTATACAGAGTACGGATAGAAGATTATTTGGTTTGGGACATAAATGAGTGTGTACTTCCACAGCGTCCGAAATTGTGTAAACATTCGTTCGCCGTAATTCGATTTTTTGATCAGAACTGGCCAAAACCGACCACTACATTTGATTGAAGTTTCACGCGCTCACAATACTGTACGTCACATTGTGTACACAAACTCTGTGCCCTTTCAACGTTAGTTATACACCTTTGTGCTCGGACGCAGCAGTAAACAGGTTAAATCACCGCCCCTATTGTGAAACATATGAGTACTAATAGTCGTGAATTCATTTATGTTTCAAGATAAAATGACGGACCATTAAGTCGAGAAGGAAATTACGTTACATTCTGTAATTAAGAACGTTAATGTGGGTGTTAACGTGAAAAAATGTTATGGACCCCGTTTCAGGCAAATTTAGACGTATTACGCTCACAATTCACGTCACATGTATGTTACAAAAAATATGTCCTTGAATTTGAAAGTCCGCGAACAATGTGTGTTACTATTATGTATTGTTTTTCATATCGCACGCTTAATCATGAAAAGAAAGATCTAAGACTCCGCATTAATTTGAAAAATACGAAAAAAATACTTTCCTTGAGAATCTTTTCGCTATATGTTGTTTTATTCCGATTCCCGATAAATAATTCGCCCTTGAAGTTGAGTCCGCGAACAATGTGTGTTACTATTTTGTATTGTTACCTGTCATATTATGAACGTTGGGGGTTTATTGTGATAGTTTATGTAAAAAAAAACCGCTTCTTACCTATTAAACTTTTTTACGGAAATTCGCTGGAAAAGAAGTCGGTGACATAGCTCGAAGAATAAACACGATGAAGGGGCTATGGGGACATCACTCGAAGAACAGCAGGGCTACTACGAAACTCGAAGTTCGTGTCGTGCGGTCCCTCTGACACTTATACTGTTTAATACGAGAGCGAGAGGGACGATACGATACGAACTTCGAGTTTCGTGTTTCGTAGTAGCCCTGCTGATAGAAGTCCCCGAGAGGCGATCACAAACCGGAAGACGAAGCGTTGGTGGGCCTCCCACTTAGTAAGTAAGTACACAGACTGATATCGCGAGGGTTTGTGTGGATGCGAGTGGCGAGTTGTCGTTCATTATTTTTAACCCCCGACGCAAAAAGAGGGGTGTCCGTGAACCTGCCTGCTAACGCCATCTAGCGGATCGCTTACTGCACACTCGCCGTTTCAAAATTAAAACACCGATGCAAAAAGAGGAGTGTTATAAGTTTGACCGCTATGTGTGTCTGTCTGTCTGTGGCACCGTAGCTCTTAAACGGGTGGATCGATTTGAATGCGGCTTTTTATTTGAAATCAGGGTTTGCAGCGATGGTTTTTAGATATGTTTCATCAAAATCGGTTCAGCCGTTTTTGAGATATTGAACTTTGAAGTCACAAAATGGGGGGTTTGCCAAGTTTTTGTGTTGGTTGGGTTATTGTTCCTTGACTTGTTGGTACTCATAGGCGGTGTGGTGATTATTTCCCATCAGAAGACCCGCACGCTCGTTTGCCTTTTTTCAACAGTGGATGGACGTCTTCCGGTTGATGATGATTATAAATAAAATATCTACTTATTTTTACATTACTATCTTATTATTGAGTAAAACAAAGAAGCGTATTGGATATTATGTAGATATGTCGGCGGCCGATCGTAAAATCCGCAAGATCACGAAATTCCTAGGCTCATTATGAAATGGCGCCATTTCATGATATGGCTAAAAGTTGGCCAGGCATATCACGATGTGCCTGAGAAACAATACGCCAAATCGATTAGAGCAACGCATTCGTCGATATTCCTAGCTTTATACCGGGCACATCGTGATATGCTGAAAATTAGGTACGACGAGCGAAGCGAGCGTGCCGCGGCAGCGGCCGGCTAAGTGCCAGAACCGATATGGCGGCGTTTCATGATATGCCTAGGAATTTCATGATCTGCCTAAACATCACTAGGCAAATCGTTAAACGTTAAGTTTCGAACGATATGGCGGATGTCCTTTAGCCAATTCATGAAATGGCGCCATTTCACGATATGGCTAGGAATTTCGTGATCTGGCGGATTTTACGATCGGCCGCCGACGGATATACCGATATACATAGAACGTAACCCTCTTGTTTCGCACGATGGCCTCAGGTGTGAACAACATTTTTCCCGGCTCGAATATGCAAATGAGTTAATAATATCAAAAGGCAGATGTATAAAACATTTTACAACGGTTGCCGTCAGTCTGGATGGATCGTAAACCTGTTTATGTACCACGCGTTGTACGACTTTGTCGTGCAGAGGACCCTTACACTGAGCGTTAAGGCAGTTTATGGGATCAAATGCGAGATAGTGAGATTTGATATAGCCATAACAATGACGACACAGCTATAAAAATGGGATGGAGCGGTATTTAAAGTCTCAGTTGTTCGTAGATTGTTTTCAGTTATCTGTCTATCATCATCATCATCATCATCATCATCAATATCCCATATACCTCCTAATGCTGGACACAGGTGTCCTCTTAGAATGAGACAGCTTGGGCAGAGTTCCCACGCGGGGCGGATTAGGAACTTCACATGCACCATTCCCAGGTATATAGTGAAATGGTGCCATTTCATGAATTGGTTAAGGGACATCCGCCATATCGTTCAAAACTCAACGTTTAACGATTTGCCTAGTGACGTTTAGGCAGATCATGAAATTCCTAGGCATATCATGAAACGCCGCCATTTCATGATTTAGCCAGTTTAGCTAGGCATATCATGAAACGTGGCTATATCGGTTCTGGCACTTCGCCGACCGCTGCCAATTCAATCGGCGAAAAGTTAGTTCTAAAAATGAAATTTTGTGTGTTTATTTATTATGGTTCAGAAGAGTCCACTCACCGACCCTGAGAAAACGGACAGACAGACGAAACGAAAAATGAAAAAGGGCTCCTCTCCGTTTGAACCCATTAGGTGCGGAATTCTAATAAAAAGATTTACGAACATTTACTACCTGAATCTTATATTATATCGTGGCCGTGGCTGTCTTATTTCATTTACCTTTATGCCAACAGCTTTATTTGGAAGGAATGTTTTTCCTTTATCTATCCTTTGACGTTTGGTTGAAGTTGAAGTGTTGTGACGGGGAAAAGAAGGAATTTGTTATGTAGGTAACCATATTACTGAAAACTGCGGGATGCTCTTTGTGAACTGAACATATGTACATGAAAGTGACAAGAACACAAGTCAGTACAACAATTTCAATTTATCATATTTCGTTTTCTAGTTGTTTTAGAATAAATGTAAAATTTACTAGTCGCTGGCAAAATTAAATTGACTTCTGATAGGCGGAGCCATATATTATTTTTAGTGAAAAAAAAACTCTATTCTTAAAATCCTACAGAAGTGTACTTAGTTTAGTTGGTTGGTTAAAATCTTTATAAAATAATATTAGAATAAGTGGAAGATTTTTGTCATTTAGTGAAAATAAACATACATATATTTATATATAAACTCCAATTCAATAGAATCTGACAATCCTGTAGACACTTCCAACCTACTTATATAAACACCGGGCTGCCTAAGGCTTTGTGATGTGACTATTATTCTTTTTTGATTTGTTTTAGATCATAATTGCAACAACAGGGACATATATAATCAAGTGTGCCCACGATAGGGTGTCTTAAATATGTAGAAAATTGACAGATTCTATTGAATTGTACTTTATATATATTTTTTAGTTTGGTTGCAGTTCAGCAGTGGACGTTTTGATGCCCAACATCATGATTTTTATGACAATAATCAACCCTACTAATCCTATTAATGATTTGTTGGCTTGTGCTGAGGCACCGACTACTATTTATTCAACCACAACGGTTCCACAAATACATGCAAAAAAGTACAAATAAAAAGGCTTTTTCTAATCTTTCTCGCACGTTCCTAGATGGCCCCGTGGATGTGGATGTGGATTCGAGACGTAACCCCTAGTGGCATCTGAAAGGCGCACGTGAACTGAAAAACTGAAATATAGGCTGTGGTTGTATTTCAGTTATGCGGCTGACTTAGAGTAGAGAAAAAAAACAGAAGCTGCTGTACAAGCTTCGTGTACTGTGAGAAATGGGTCCAGACCAGAGGCCAAACCAAACAAAACCGAGCAAATGCTTCAGGGCAAGTACAGGTCTAGGATTCATCATCGTCCCAGTCTATATACGTCCCACTGCTGGGCATAGGTCTCCTCTGTGAATGAGGCCATAGTTTCCACGCGTGCCCAGAGTGGATTGGGATACGCAGTCAGTACCGTGTCGCATACTTAGCAGTAAAGTTTTTATAAAACGATAGTGTGATTGCGGTCTCATTTTGCTTTGTTAAAATTTCATACTAACTGCAGCTCATTTCTTCAATAATTATGTAGGATACTGCATACTGTTAGCTGTTGAAACGCATGTATGTAGCACTACCTAATGTAGATTTCTCAACTGAATTCACTGAATGGCGCGAACGAATGGAAAGTCACAATACTTTGCCTTTTGGCTCAGATTTTTATTGTTTCTAGAAACAATAAATTACTATTAATTCGGTATCTTTACTACCTTTGAAAAAAATCCACTTAGTACCTAGGTTCAAGATACAAAGTTTTAGGTCTATTCGTAGTCATAACTCATAAGCATTGATTCAAGAATGGTTCTAATGGTTTCGGTTTTATTCTATACTCTGGCTGTCGACGTCTGAGCCGTGGAAACATCGCGACCTGGCTTTACGTTGTCATCTGATCTATTTATCATCATCATCATCATCATGATCTCGGCATATGTAAATCTCACTGTTGTACGAATTAGGAATTTCACTCAAACCATTTATTTCTTCGTCGGTGTGTACAAGTTTCTTCACGATGTTTTGCTTCACCGTAAAGCTTAAGAGGTGAGAGCCCGGGGTTGAACCCACGACCCTCGAATCTGCTTGAGATGCCATAGGCTTTTATGATTTTTTTGCCTTTTTTTTTAGTTATTGTGAATGTCAATTCGAATGTATTCTAGTAAAACGTCGTTGGTATGACCAATTTTATTTACCCACTGTTTATTTTTGGTGTACGCAAACTTTAGTTTCAGTCATACTCGTTTTACTGTGCACCCGTCTAATTACCGTTTCATTTTTCTTTCATGCAAAAACGTCACGGCACTGAGACTGAGTGCACATCTAGAAAAAGGATAGCTGCCATTTACATTTATCTGTGCACTCAATTCTAATTACCGTGTCACTTCACTAGTGCGAAAAAAGCGGTACGGTAATTAGGCAGGTGCACAGGAAAATGATAGTGGCCGAGTTCAATAAAGCAAAAAAAAGTTGAGACCACTATTAGTGACTCCTATGCTGTGTACTATACTGTAAAATATCTACAAACTATTAATCCTGCAGAGTTTATCGGTAATCAATCAATAAAGGTTCATCAGTATGGGCTGTATGTATAACCTAATGCGTTACTAAAACTATGGGCCTTCGTAAAGCACACAAACCGGCTTTTGGAGGCTTGATGAGGCTATATAAAGGCACCTTTGTAAATGAACCTGTACGTTTTGTAATCAAGGATCCTATCTGCCTTTCAAACAACTATACAAGCACCAAAGGTAGCACGAATGATGCAAAACCAAGATATAAATGCAGTTGGCGAACTCCAAAACTACCACTGTGGAATGCAAATTCTACGATAAGTGTTGAAAGTGGCGCCAGATTTGCCGGAATAGTTAAGTTTGTTTGACGTAAAACTCGATGTCGGTTTTTCACAGTATTGCCCTGCTAAAGTTTGGATTAAAACGTAAAAACTGTTCTATATATCTGGAAAGTTTGGTTTATATAATCGTAATACTAATTTGGTATATACTTGACGAAATATGCGTCAATTTGTTTTCAATTGATTAAGTATTAGCACATTTTAGGTAGGTACTTTACACAAAATTTAGTACAAAATCTAGTCTGTCGATAATATTCTGGGTAGGTATAAACACGTCATTATTTTGAACATTTTAATTTTTAATGCAAAACAAAGAGACGGTGTGCGTTGAGTCGATTCTGGGGTAGGCAGTAGGTTAGGTAGTATTGCTGCCTACTATTGAGCACGCCATACAAGAGACTGGAAAACAAATAAAGTATCAGTTAAATTTTAATTGAATAAAATGTGATGAGAAGAGAATTGAGATTGAGAAAATGACGCCTTCAACTATTTCTCATCTTATTTGACTTTAGACGCATTCCTCTACAATCCACATCTTTCAACTGTCCTTTATCTACTTACAAAACAAATAAGTTTTTGTAAAAAAAATATACCAGTTTTTTTGCTGCTTGCATTGTCATCCAATCCACATAAAATAATATTTTAAACGTCAAGTCAATACCACCAATGATAGAGGGTCAAATTTGACTTGCAAGATATATATAAGCGTCGCGCCCCGGCTACGGCGGGTGTATTTTTAAAGGGTATTTAAAAATGTGAAGTTACAATTTTTGATTGTGACTTAATTATTTTTTCATTTTTTTTAAGATACTTTTTATTACGAGCTAGTATGCAATACACCCGCGTAGTGTCGGGTTAGAATTACGGGTAAGAGCCGACTGAGGATATAGGTTAAGGTATACCGTAGGCGACAGGCTATCATCCTGTCACTATTGTACCGTTTTTGTCAAACTTAAAAACTCTCCAAAGCAGTAACGTTTCGTGTGCTCTGCCTACACCATTTCGGAATACAGGGTTTTTTTTATGGTATAGGGGGCAAACGATCAGGCGGATCGCCTGATGGTAAGCGATTACCGTCGCCCATGGACACCTGCAACGCCAGAAGAGTCACAAGTGCGTTGCCGGCCTTTAAGGTAGGAGTACGCTCTTTTCTTGAAAACTTGAAGGTCATATCGGTCCGGGAATACCGCAGGCGATAGTTCGTTCCAGAGTTTTGCTGTGCGAGGCAGGAAATTTCTGGAAAAACGCACAGTAGAGGACCGCCAACCATCTAAATGGTTAGGATGGAAGTGTTGTCTCGTGTGTGTGTGAGTGTAGTATGCAATAAATTACATTTCTAAATTTTTTAATTTCTAGTTAAATTATGAAGCTGGCCACTCCGTTTCCAGTCAGCTTCACCCAGTAACGATATCATGGCCTGTAGGAAGCACATAGTTCCAAAATAGCTGTATTTCTTTGTGCCGATACCAACGGTTCTTGTCGCTAATGAAGTCTGAATACGTTTGATGTTTGTATTGGACGTACTTATAACAGTCAAAGGAATGGATGCCACAAAGGTTGTTAAGGAAGTATTGAATAGAGTGACATGAGTAATGAAGCTACAACGTAATAAGAAGATTTTTATTGAATAGAGTTACCTACCTAAATGTAGAATAGTAGATTATGTATGGAAGTTCTAATGTAAGGAATTGGCAGCGCCCAAGCAACCTTTACAGAAAAAAGAAAGGAGCAAAAACAAAAAGTAGTCAAGTATGAGTTGATCATCAGGAAGACGTCAACTGCTGCATAAAAGTCTCCCCTTAGAACACCACAATGAATGATGAATTGCCACTTGCATCCACCGGTTGTCCGTTACGCGCGCGACGTGGCCAGTTCACCTAGTGGGAGACCTGCCAACGCTACATCTTGCAGATCGTGGTCGCCACTCGAGGACCTTTCTTCCTCAGCACTGTTTTTCCAGCGACGTGGCCCGCTCATTGGCACTTCAACTTGCATATTCTGCATAGTGTTTTCTTCCAACTAATTTATGTCTTGGTACGAATATCTGAATCTATTTAAGTTTGTTTCGGAATCATCAAATGTTCCAAAAATGCTTCAATTCACTTCCAAAACTCAATGCACTTCATTACTGATGTTCCCTTAAACTTTACATCGAAAAACTCGTTCCTACACATCTAGAACGTTCCCGAAACTAAGTTAAATTAATTTAGCTCGATCCGTCTGCAAATGGCCGTGTTGAACGAACGTGTGTAAACACAAGTAGAAATAACTTAGAGCTGTGACTGACGCGATTGAGTGGGTGGGCTTTACTAGGTTTAATTTTGGGATATATATCCCTTGAGAAAAATAGACGGATTGTAATTGCTTTGTCGTCCAAACCAAACCGTGTAGTGCCGGGTCCGGATTAAAGTAGAGTATTCACGACACGGGATTCACGTCTCTCAAAAAAAAAAAGAAATAGAGCGAGCGCTTGGAGCAACCGCTTTTCTTGCCCTTCTCTAGGGTCAGCGTTGCTTCCAAGCTAGATTTTAAGTCGAAGCCATGAAACATTAAAGAGTTCCGTTCTGCGAAGATGATCATGGCCAGAGAATCAAAATATCACTACCCGATTATTGTACTGCCACGGGATTTATGTAAAACTAAGTAACTAACCACTCAAAAATATGTTACTAGGGCCTTATAGCGTCGGAAGAGTCTGCGGTTATTTTTAAACTTTGAATAAATTCATATTTTTACACTTGACTGTACATAAGTAGTAGGTATGCCACAGAAAAATGGCGTGAAAAAAATCGGACGTTGCAAGTTAAATAAGAGCTTGTATAACAGACTTCGATGCGGTTTCAACAGGCGGGGAGGTTTCAACTTTTCTAAGTTGATTAGGTTATGTTGCCAACCTGATTGAGTAATGAATGATTTTTTAACTTTAACTTTGATTGGAATTTATTGAAGTATCTACAATTTGTTGCCTTTACCATAGATGAAATATAACATTATATTTCGTCTATGCCTTTACCAATCAGATGAAACGCCTGATAACATGCTATCATGCTTGCCGTCAGTCATATGCTGTTACACTGTAATTTCAAGGGCTTTTGTAATAAAATGGGTGCACTCTTTCCTTCCTTGAATAGTTGGCTTATCCTCAAACATTCCAAAGTATACCTACCACGCACGTCGTATGTCCCCGTAATGCCTACGCCAACATCTGATCCATCTGATCTGATTCGTTTGCATAATGCATGAGGGCCATATGTATCATACACAGAATGTCTTGGGACATGATTGAAATTTCATACAATAGTTTGATTTGTGTGTATTTGTATGACGTAGGTATGTTTTCTATAGGTGTGGGGCTGAGAATTGAACTATTTGTACTGCACCGTATTATTTAGATAGATTCAGGAATCTGTGCTTTGTTCGGTATTGAGGACACCTTTCCATCTTATTATCTCCCATTCCAAAGTTGGTTACTCTTTTACTGTTTAGTGTTTTCACGTTTAAATCTCATCTTCTCTCATCGCGAAACCGTGCTTAGCAGTAAAAATGATACCATCAAAGATTTTATTGGTCAAATTTTCACTGTTAAAATTTTATTTCCCCGCATATTACTCGGTAAAATACCCACCAAATTTACGCCACTTTATGATAAGGAGATCATGAAGGAAAATTAGTTGAGAAAAAAGTGCCACACCAGCAATATAAATGTAAAGCACCCAGTCATTCGAGACGAGCAGAAAGCTAATTTCGTCTTATGTATATTTCATGAAAACTGAATAACATACGGACACAGATTATCCCCCGACTGCGGTGTACTTTGCATCTTTTTGTACTTTCTTCTTATGGTTTCCCGGCTGCTACATAAAATATGAGTGTTAATTTGGGCGTAAATTTCGACCGTGGAATTAGGTTTTGTGTGATGTTTTCTCGACCTCGTTTGAACTTTATCACGGGCAGGGCGAGTTTTTTAGCAATTAAAAGTTTACAGGGAAGATAAACTAGTTTTTTTACCCGACTACCCGAAAGTGGGTTATGTTTTTGGAGCGTGTCTTTGGTTTTCTCTGTAGCCCAAATTAGGGCCTTGCTTCTAAGTAAAATGAATGCAGTGTGGGGACCTCTATTACTGGTTGTATGGTTTTTTCTAAGTTTTTGTATTTTACACATTATATGTATATATTTCAAATTTTTTAATCGACTTAAAAAGAAGGCGATTCTATACGTTTCACTATAAAGCTAGCTCACTATTAGCTGTCAGTCTATTACTGTTCTTGAGATACAGCCCTGTGACAGACAGACAGACAGGCATACATACAGATGGATAGTGTAGCAACATTAACAGGGTTCCGGTTGTCAACTTTTTCGTACGGAACCATAGAAAAGACTGATGAGGCAGAATAAGAGCCCGCATCTTGTGAAAGTATAACAGGAAATGCGAAGACTTTAGTGGTGTAATCAGTGGCGGATCGAATGGCCAGATTGATGATGATGATAGAGCTTACTACTAAAAAATTTAACTTAAGTAGGTATTGTACTTTACTTCATAAGTTTCATAACTATTTTTGTACTTAGAACACAAAGTAAAAGTAAAGTAAAGTAACTAAGTAACGTCACAGGTGACCGAAAAGCTGGCAGCTTCCTCGGACAAAGAATTATCACAGCATCTTCGGGAACTTGCCTAAGGGATACTCATAAAGTAATTTGTTTTAGTTTTAGATTTTATTTTTATGTTATGTAAGTTTTTTAAGTCTAGGATAGTTTTACATATTTTAATTTTACTGTTCATTATTATTAAATTTAATTCCGATTTAACATTGTAATTTTATTTTTGGCTGGCTATTTACTCTATTTCGATTACATTTCAAATGTATACACAATTTGTCATAACTACCTGACATGGTTTCATAATGTATTTTTTCTGAAGTTATTAAATCTATATCTATCTAAATGATTCTTAACCATTCAGTGACTCATCCCTCAGGACCATTTTTTTTTGCCCTGCCACGGCCCACTAATATTTCAGAAAATTCAATTTGATGAAAATAAATTCAGTTTTTTTTTTTCAATGGCTTCGCGGACTACTTTGGATGTGTCCAGGGACCACCAGTGGTTCGCGGACCACTGGTTAAGACCCATAAGAACCACCAACTAACTAGATGGATTCTATCTATCTAATGATGAATGTTCGGAGGGACGATCGGACGTTGTTAGTGTTGTGTGTCGGTGTGATAGGGTGACTAATAAAAGTGACCAAGTGCGGGTAGTTCGTAATACGAGTGCCGGTACTATTATTGATCAAGTGCGGGTAGTTCGAAGAACTCGCGCTGCTAGGCAGACTTGACACCCCACACTTCAGTCTACTCGTGACCACGGCAACTGTAACGTTGCCGAAACGTCGAGGTAAATATTACTCGTGTAAAAATAGCGTGATAAGTCCCGTTTATGGTATTTTAACTATGGATTCTATCTGTTTATTTACACATACATCGTAAATAAACCACGATAATGTAATGTTTGAGAATTCTGATAGGAATTTAGTTTAAGTACCGGAATTTAATTTAAATGCCAAATCTGATATACACGGGCAACACCGGGGTTAAATGCTTGTCCTTAAGTAAAAATAACGAGAGAATGTTTATCATATTGCTATGTTGGGACTCGGAACCGATTTTTGCTGGAGACAAATATTTGCGTCGTGGGAGTGTTTGATTTGTCACAAAAAGTATTGAAAATGTGAGGCTTGCCTTGAGAGGAGTGTCAATATAATATTTTTATGGGTCCGTTTAGAGTGGACTTTTATAAAATGTTATAAATAATGATGTAAACAGTGTCTCTGTATTATAACATCTGTAAACAAGCGCTATCTACTTAGGATCTAAACATTAGAATGCATATGTATGTATACCCTTTCTTGTATATTAAATACGAAATTAACAGATAATAGGACAAACATGAACTTATCCCTCAAAAGAGTCTCTTCCAGTTATCCCTTGAACGATTGACAGAACATCTGAAATGAGAGAGATACACTTCCGAGTTAAAAGAGCTGTGAGATTGACTTAAATAAATCATTAATGTAAACATTCATCTGATAATAATATGATTAACTGTTACAGTTTAATCATAATAAAATCCTGCAAAATGCAAATCCTGATCTCACTACCAATTTTAGTTTAGAGCCTTATAGCTGTTTTTTTTTAAATGTTGTTTTGATGTAAAGTACAGATGAGGCCAAAGGTGTATCTCACTGGTTCAGTAACAGCCTATTCAGCACAGCCGGCAGGATATTTTCCAGGAAGGTGCATGCATCTTGCATCTGCATACAGGGAGGTGCATTTATAGATTTCATTCTTTGTTATAGTCTTGTTCTATATATTTAACTAAAACCACTGAAAACCAGCAGCTCTGCTGAGTCCTTTACCTCTTCACAAATTATGTTTTATCTGTTTTTTTCTTTGTATTTTGTTATGTTATATTTTTGGCTTTGTGAATAAATATTCTTTTTTTTTCTTCTACGTCAGGGGGGTCCAAGTGCCATGATGGGGATGCAAAGGTGTCCTTGCACCCCTATTCCATCCCCAATGAGCAGTAATGAAAATGTATGGGTGGTCAGTAGTTGCGATCACTTTCAGGTTAATTCAGTTTGTCTGTAACAAATATAAGAGCCGATGAACGGTGGAGCAGACGAGTCCTCGAATTGAGACCACGGACGGGAAAATGTAGTGTAGGGCGTCCTGAGGCACGGTGGACGTATGACCTTAAGAGGATCGCTGGCGGTGGATGGATGCGAGGGGCTGAAGAGAGAGTTGTGGCGCGCCATGGAAGAGGCCTATGATGATGATGATGATGAAGTCTAAGAGCTTTTATAGTGCGTGAAGTGTCGGACACGCATCTTTAGTGAAGAAAAAGTAGTTACACCAGAATACTCTGCTGCCAAGTATTACTTGTTTTTCGCAATCTTTGGTATACCCATATAACAGGTTATCCTTACCATTTAGTACACAAACCTTTTAAAACCTGATCACACTAAACCCCCCAACTGCTTATCATAGACGGGTAACGGTCAGATAAACGTGGGTCATTACGACCATAATGCAAATTGGGGTTACCAGCACGTGCAGGGTTAACGTGAGGCTGTTTTTGTCCCGTCATTGGACTTTAATTGGGGTCAGTTGTCGTTTGTTTGTGCCGCGCAATTGAGCAGTGCAAGGGTTGAGGGGAGCGCGGGGCTATCATATTTTTCGATTTATACTTCGGGGATTCTTCGTGGAAAATATTCTGAAAAGTGATAAGTTTTAGGGTTTGTCATATATATTTTTTTATTAATAAGTTGATTCGGGTTTACTTTTCAAGGTTAAAAAACCACACAAATACGAGTTAATGGAGAGAGTTTCGTATTTTTCTAGACATTGCGGAAATTTCCTATAACTATTAATACCATAGTAGTCTTCTATCTAAGTTTTTTCTGTATTTATTTTAATTTTGGCTCAGTAGAACTTCAAAACTTCACATTAATATAAAGAATTATATTTGAAATTCTAACAACAATTGTGGTGTTACGTTAGTTAGACAATATGTATAGTTTCATTTCTAAAGATAAGACTTTTTTTAACTAATAGTAGATTGTACAACAAGAGCATAAAACGAGCCGGTAAAGCGAGGGCGGATAGACACTTCGAGGGGAAAGTGGGTTTAATGCTCGAGATTTATTTACACTGCTTTTTACTTCGATTGCGAGCAGATGATATATCAAGTGGAAACAATTGTTCACTTACTATCTACCTTATATTTTTCATGCATTAGGTACTACATAAATATATTTTTTTAGTTTTATTTATGAATTTATTTTGATTAATTTATAAAAAAAATATGTAAGTGGAAACTTTTTTGTTTGCGGCTGTTTACACCTGATTTTTACCTTGGTCTTAGAGAATGATTTTATTTTATACACAAGAGCATAAAAAGTAATTTTATGTTGCCTAGATCCAGCATAAACATGGACTTTACGAGCATGAAAAGTGAAAAAAATTTTGGTTGAGGTGGTCGGCAGTTCTGTGGTGCATTTGCTGGCACACTTGGCGTGTGTAGACAAGGAGTGGGATCAAATCCTGTCCAAAGCCTGCTTTTGAGATCATTATCTTAGATTTCCTTGGGCTGACATACTGTTGACAAAATCAAATAATACTGTTTAACTTAGGTACATTATTCAGTACTTATTTGTCACTTTGCCTTTATCCTTTTTTATGCAAAAGCGGTACCTGTAAGGGGCTGCGTGTAATCATGTATGAGAAGAATGAAAGAAAGAAAGGAAACAAAAAACATAATTATATCAAATGTGTTGCACAGACGTCGCTCACTTGCAAATGAATTTATTTCTTAATAAAAATCATACACAAACATTAAATTTCAGACATATAGGTAGAGTGATTCACGATGACGCGTGCCGTGGTTCTTATTACAATATCATTAATGTCTCATTTTGTCAAAATCACGCGTCTTCGTGGATGGCACTAGGTATACCTAAAATATGAAGATTTCACATAAAGATCGTCAAGGATAATAAAATAACAATAGAAACAACAAAAATATGCCAATGGGTAAAATCAATCATACATGTGGTCATGGAATAAAAAAATTATAGCACTTTTGTTTTTTTTTATCATTTTGGCATTTAAGCAGCGAAATAGTTAATTTTAGTTTTTGCTCGCAGTAAAGATTTATTGGATCGCGACCTCCCACGCTTCGGCCTAAATGGTCCACTTTAATAGGTTGCGATATTAATTGTGGTGTATTGAGTCCGCATGTGGGGGGGGGGGGTTGTAAGGTTGCGTCCGTGCGATGTATTCCATTCAAATAGGGTATCACGAGATGATCGATTGTTACTTAGATGTACTCGTATGTGCTTGTACTGTATGTAAGTTAAGGTCTAACCAAGACCTCAACTGTGAACATCCTAGAGACAAAATGAATCTTAAATAAATTGCCTCAAAATTAGTGGCTAGTGGGAAAAACCAATTTTTAGAAGATTAAAGTTCGTGGTTCTTCATCTCTTTCATCGTAAAAATCAAAAAACCATCAATGGGTCACACTAAAGAGCCCCCTTTCGCCCCCTATCTAACCCCCCCCCCCCACCCCCCTCTAACTCATCCATATCGGGTTTAATTTCATAACAACTTTTGTTTTCTTTTGTAATTATCTATTTGATAATTTAACTATCAGATACCATATTGTCTAACGCGCTGACGTTCGCGATGCATTCACCGTCTCTTTCTACCCTCATCTTATAGCCTGAGACAGAAAGTAGTGGTCAAAATGATAGTAATTCCAAGTGTGTTAAGCTGATAAGGCCTCAGGTCTAATCATCTAAGAATTCACACGCGTTTAGGAAATTTTGCCAGTCCATCAACACTTTATATATTCAATCCATATCCATACTAATATTATAAATCCGAAAGTGTGTTTGTCTGTCTTTCACGTTGAAACGGAGCAACGGATCGACGTGATTTTTGGCAAAGAGATATGTAATGTCTTAAACTTCCGTGATTTTCACTCATAGTCAAAATACCACGCACAGGACTTATCACGCTAACACACGCGTAATATTTACCTCGACGTTTCGGCAAAATTACAGTGGCCGTGGTCACTAGTAGACTGAAGTGTGGTGTGTCAATATTACTCGTGTGTGCTAGCGTGATAAGTCCTGTGCGTGGTATTTTGACTAAAAGAGATATGTAGTTTATGGGGCAGAGAGTGACATAGGCTACTTTGTATCCCGAAAAAAGCCGAATTCCACGCGGGCGAAGCCGCGGGCAAAAGCTAGTAAGTACCTACATATTTTATTAAATCCATTTGCGTTTCCTTCCCCAACTGCCGTTATCTTTGCGTGGGAAAGAAAAACAAGTATAATATTCAGGAAACTAATTACTTACATTATTAATAGAAAAGTCCTATCAATCACGCGAAATGCGGAAACAGACCCCTTCTACGTAAATAACATAAGTACGAAGTAATATGCTATTTTATCCTTGTACGATATACCATAGAACAGGGTTTCTCAAACTTATGGCTTCACGTACCCCTGTTAAAGTTTCTAGACGACAGCGAATCACTCCCACTTTACGTCTATGGGAGGTACCCTAAAAAATTTTCTTTTAATTTTTTATTGTACCATTTTGTCGGCATAGTTTACACATATATCTGTGCAAAATTACAGCTTTCTAGCATTGATAGTCCCTGAGCAAAGCCGCGGACGGACGGACAGACAGACAGACATGGCGAAACTATAAGGGTTCCGTTTTTGCCATTTTGGCTCCGGAAACCTAGAAAGTAGCTTTTTCATACGACTGGTGGAAACATTTTATTGACGCTCTCCAAACATTAGGCGATTTCATTTCAACCTTTGATATTTTGTGTTGCATGTTGTGTGTGGTAGTTATACCTTGTATATCAGGGTTTGTTAAACTTTTTTGTAGTCACGGACCACTTCCACAATTTAAACAATTCCACGGACCCCGGTCAAAAATATTTTTGGAAATTTCCTATTAAATTCCCTTTGTACCTACATCTCTTTCTCCTGTTAACTGTAATTTTCATATGTTTTAAGTACAATAAAGAGTTACAATACAATAAATTTGTTTACAGACTGACCTACTGCGGACCCCTGATAATACATGCTACGGACCCCTAGGGGGCCCGTGGACCCCACTTTAAGAAACCCTGTTATATATCATGGTGGACGCCTCAATAGAAAGATTTTTTTTTTCTTCGGGCAGATGTCATCTCTGTACGTACCAGTGGCAAGGAGTGCATATTTTTGTTAGTTAACCCAGAGAGTGAAAAAAGCGTGAGTTAGGTTACTTTGTACTCTTTTTGTTTTGTTGTTTTCTTTTGTATTATTTTTGTGTTTTATGTACAACTAGCCTTAACCCGCGGCCTCGCCCGCATTAGAAATAGCTTAATGCCGTCTTAACTGAACTGTTGCATATTATGCCCGAGGAATTTTTCGAAATATACAACGACCACAGTTTACTTACACGATTCTTATTACCGTAGCAACGCAAATAGTTTGGCCTGATAAAGGTTACGGTAACAATGAGGGTTTTCACAGAGGTGAAATATCGCTAGATGGCGTTAGTATCGTGAGGTTCACTTGACGTTTGACGTTTGCTTGCGATTGGCTCATTTAGTTTTTTAACCAATCACGAGCAAACGTCAAAACGTCAAACGGACCTCACGATATAACGCCATGTAGCAATATTTCACCTCTGTGAAAACCCTCATTTGAAAGGATTACGTTCGCTCGTACAACGCCATCTACTGATTGCAAACGAAGTTAACACGTCACGTCACCGTTCATGGACAGTGCCCTCTATTCTTGTTTAAACTTAAAATATTACCGGGATATCAAGTATCCCATGTTTCAGTACAGATCTTTGTCTATATGAAAGGCAAGTTTCATGTACGTCCGTTGAGCCGTTATTGCGTGATTGAGTAAAAAACATCTAAACTTCCAAACATTCAAACCTCCAAACATCTTTACAAACTTTCACATTTTATAATATTATAGTAGGAGTAGGATAAAGTATTTACGTACATACATACATTGTCTTCGGAAGCAACTTCGTTATTTGCGTACTCAAAGTTTATATTAGTTACTAAAAAAATCATTCATATATCTTCTAGTTAAAATATATTTTAGTAAAATAATTCTTAACGAAAAAAATCATAAAATCAAACATAAAAATCAGAAAGTTATTTTTCTGAAGTAATCTGAGGCCGTATTGTCTGACGCGCTGACGTTCGCTATCGTATTCACCATCTCTTTCCACCCTGTTATACCGTGTGAGAGAAAGAAGTGGTGGGGTTAGACATAACCTAACCAACAAAAAGTTGGTAAACCCCCACCCAGTTCAAAGTTCAATATGTCAAAAACGGCTTAACCGATTTTAATGAAACATGTCTAAGAACCATCGCTAAAAACCCTGATTTCAAACGAAAAAATCCGCATTCAAATCGGTCCACCCGTTTAAGACAGACAGACAGACACACATAGCGGTCAAACTTACACCCCTCTTTTTTCGTCGGGGGTTAAAAAAGGCCTGTGATGAGAAGCGAGTTGAAGCGGCGTCATGCCATTGCACGTAAATCTTTTATTGTACAAAAACAAATAAACAAATAAGTACGGTACATTTTATACGAAGTGGGTCTCCTGATGGTAAGAGATCACCACCGCCCATAAACATCTGCAACACCAGGGGTAATGCAGATGCGTTGCCAACCAGAGGTCTAAGATGGGATACCTCACGTGCCAGTAATTTCACCGGCTGTCTTACTCTCCACGCCAAAACACAACAGTGCAAGCACTGCTGCTTCACGGCAGGATTAGCGAGCAAGATGGTGGTAGCAATCCGGGCGGACCTTGCACAATGTCCTACCACCTGCAGAACTTTGTTTTGTTTAAAATTTTGCTAATCAACTTGTCTTCTCTATGCTATACGCAGTAAGTGTTCTTTTTGTAAGATCAACGAACTTTAATCTTCTAAAAATTTGGTTTGTTGGAATAAACACTAGCCAACTCAAATCTTGAGCTTCAATTTATTCCTAAGTTATTCATTATGTCTTTTCAGGATTGTCTACAGAACTGAGCTCTTGGTTAGACCTTAATCTTTTGTCAGCGAAGTCGACTACTACCTACGCATAGCATAGGAACCTCTGAGGTATTATGTTTTGATGGTTTAACATCCATAATTTTTACATTTGAAGTATATTTTCACGTATTCACATAAAACTGCAGTTTAATAGTCAAAAGTTCTGTCCCGTACTAAATTCAACGCAAGAAGTTAAAGTCATACATTTTAACTTAAATCTTTATGGTTATACTAACTTCGTATAACATTATTACTTTATTCTGTGCGGAGAGAATCTAAAATGAAATATGATGCAAATAAGAATTTGATTTAAAAGTTTACTTAAAAATAAACCGGGATAGTTTCATGATTCAAGTCTGCGAAGTTTAAATTAAATTCTGAGATTTTTTATCTCTTCACTTTATAGGGACTTAAAGAAACAGGATTTTTTGGAGTAAAATGAATATTACTAAGACTACTTAGAAACAAAAGACGATCGTTTACGAAATATCTGGCAAACTGTGTATTTTTCAATCCGTGCTGCGTGCTATAACCCCTACACCACCGCTAGACAAGCGGTCGGTAGGGGGTCTCTTTTTCCGGTTTTTCTGTGCATCCATGTCTCAGTTTGTATTTTCGATATGGTTTCACGGGATACCCGTAAAAGTAACAAATTTGGAGTTGAAATAAAAAATACAAAAAGACTCAAAAAAAAAACAATCATGAGTTGTGTTGGGTAGATTGGCAGTTGGTGATCAAAAATATCAAAACATTAACTGCCGATATTTTTCACTACCTTGGCCGCTCCGAGATATCTGATGGCGACTGTACCAGAGCCAGTATTGTCCAACTAATGCGCTGACATTCGCGATCGCATTCGTCTCTTTCTACCCTCGGCTTTACCACCAGGCACCAAGGCACCAGAGGCCGTATTATCTAAAGCTGCGTACGGACAGCGCGTACATTGGTACGCGTAGTCGTATGCCTCCGAGGAACGTAGCAGTTTATCCATTCTGCCGTCCAAATTTCGCGTACCAGAACGAGCGCGTCTTCTTTGACGCGCGGCCAACGACCGACTGCGCGCAGTGCGCGGCTCGCCCGCGAGACAGTTCATGCGGCACGCGTTCTCCAAGAGTGTACGCGTAGCTGCACGTACGGACATGGCGTTCCACGACACGCGTAACCGACTACGGGTACCAATGTACGCGCTGTTCGAACGCAGCTTTACGCACTCGGAAAAATCATCGTTTTCGCCACTTCTTTTTGTCACACGGTGTAGCATGAGGTTAGAAAGAGACGGTGAATGCGATCGCGGACGCCTGTGGTTAGACAATATGGCCTCACGTAAGAAAGGTGAGTAATAACTTATCCAACTTAGAAAAATTTAAAACCCCCGACATTGTCATTACATACGTCGTAGTTCAATATGTCAAAACCACAGAACCAATTTTAATGAAACATAACTAAAAACTACGGTAAGGAAACTCGCTTTCTCGTAAAAAAACGCATCAAAATCGGTCCATCCGTTTGAGAGCTACGATGCCCCGGACAGACAGACATTGGTGTTAAACTTATAAATATATAACTTGACTTCTTATGGCTGATTTTTATATACCTATATACTTATATAGCTCCATCCCTCCACCCTTGTTCAACTTCCTCCAACAGTCATCGCCGTCATTTGTCACGTGACCACATCCAATTTATTTGGTAAACGAAGCCATATCCCGTAAATCGGGCAGCATAAACTGTACGATAACACTTATTCTTAGTTATACGCGGCATAACCACGTTATTTTGAGGGGATCGAGCAAGTTAAAGAATATTTTAGAAGTAGAGATGCCACTTTCTTCACGCGCATACAAACTAAAATAATACTTAAAATCAGCCAAGTGTGAATCAGATTGGTTCCATGCAAATTTAAAAGTGTTTATGAATACTTATCGAAACAATGAGTATCTAGTACATACTTAGTCCGACATAGCTGGAAATATATGTAAGTTGAAGTGGATGGGCGGGCCACATCGCTCGAAGAACAGATAACCGTGGGGGGAGAAAAGTCCTCGAGTGGCGGCCATGAACCGGAAGACGAAGAGTTGGCAGGCCTCGCACCAGGTGAATTGACGACATCGTGAGAGTTGCGGGAAACCGGTGGCTGAAAGTGGCGAGTTGTCATTCGTTGTGGCTGTTGGCGACTGGCTGCGGTGTGACCTTTTTTTATAGTTTGTCACTTGCTTTTTTTTATATGCTTTTCAAGTTGATTGTCAGTTGTGATTTGTTTGCCCGATCTATCGGTTCCAATAAATAATATTGTCCTTTTTTTATTAAAGAACCTATTATTTAACCCGTGTTTCCATCAATCTTATACAGTCCACCACTAGCTATGGAAGTCTTCCGACGGCGGCTGCTGCTGATGATGATGATGATGAATATCTAGTGTTAGCAGTGCCCTGTTACTAAAGTAAATGAACGCAGTCTGTGGGCTTTTCGAGTGGTTACTGATTTGCAGACAGACAGAAATAAAACTTTTTTTTCAAGTTTCTTCTTATTTTTGAAAGAAAGAAAGAAAACAACCGTGTTTTGAAGACAACTGGAAGTACCTACTTACCCTGATAAGTTTTAATTCCTCGGAAAGTATGGAAACACCTTATAATGACTGTACTCGTATCTTTTGATTTTTTTCTCTGCTCCAAAGGGGTAGCAGACTTGAGTATTTGATATTATTCAGCTTGATACCTCCATGCGTTCGTAACAAAAAGGGTCTTGACAAACGGACAGATAGACGGACAACAAAGTGATCATATAAGAGTCCCGTTTTTCGCCTATGAATCAGGGAACCCTAAACATCAATATAAAGATTATAAAGTATTACAAAGTTTAATCTAACATGCATTTAAAAAAAATAGGTACATTTCGAGGGTAGTTCCAAATAATACAATCCAAGCTTTAGGTACATAGTCGTATCTGCATATTTCTGGCGCTCCTATTCTATCACGACGTATATTGATTGTAGAAGAGATACCCATGTAAATTTCTATGAATATTGCACGCAGCGTCCCGTTTATACAAAATGGCGGATTTTGTAGAGTGATTTTTGCCGTGATTGATTTATAATCGACTGCGTGAATGGCCGTATTTGCATGCGGTGGGCCGTTTTTTGCATTTTTAACATAGGCTGTTTGTTATTCGAAATTGTTTATAATAAATGTGTAAGTGAGTTGTAATCATTTTTGGCAGTTATCCTGCTAATATTATGAATGTGCTTTCAAACTTTGTGAGTATGCGTATGTGTTTTCCTCCTTCACGCTGAAATCTGTAATAACATACAGGCTTTGTTTTTTTTATCGAACAGCTGGAAAACGAGCAGGCGGGTCACCTGATGGTAAGTGATCACCGCCGCCCGTGGACACCTACAGCATTCTTAGGACTGCGGGTGCGTTGCCGGCCTAGGCTACTTTTTATCCCGATATTCTTATGGTATTTGGATAAAATCTCTAAATCTCAGCCGCTGGGATCGTTCAACTCAACGTTAATTAAATTTATGTAATTTTTGTGGATTCCCGTGGGACTTTAGTAAAGTTCCGGGATTTCAATTCAACAGCTGGATCCACTGATATGCGTACGAAGCCGTGGGTACTACCGATGGCTATGCCTGCATAGTTATTTGTGCAGGCGTAATCGAAAAATATTAATTTGCATATTTCAAATTTTGCTTGCGCAGACAAGGAGTCATGTCATACACACGTTCAGTTATGCCTGCATATAAACTAGCGTGTGTGACCTGTTTTTTTACACATCGACAATGTAAGAAAAAAAAGCAAGAATAGGTAAGTGCAGATCACTACGTCCAACTGCATGCGGACTCTTTTGTCTGGTTAACTATCTGCACTCTCAAAATTAAACTTTATTACGCTATAAGTAACAGCAACGTGTTTTATCACCGGGTTTCAACTAAAATGCGTAGCCGTCTTAAGGACCATTGCATAGCTTTTGAGTTTATTAAAGATGTTTTCTATGGTTCCAGCAAAAGGACAATAAATTCCTTGTTTTAAAACAACAAAATGTTCCTTGTTTTGCGTGCGAGCTTACCGCGGCCCCCCGTTTGTGTGTGTGTGTGTGTATGAGTGTGTGTGAAATGCGATTTTTGAGGAAGCTTGCCTTGAAAATAGACTATTATTATGACAATAAAGGTACACCTATGCAATTTGACAATTACCTCCGATCCGATACTGGAGCTGACTAAGTTACGGGCTAAGTAGCAAATAAAATGGATGGCGCCAGCATCTTAAATAAAAAACTGTAGATTTCGAGGCCAAAACTACAAACTGGGAGAATTTCCAAAAAAATGTAGATCTACATTAAAACTGTAGGGTGCCTACACTGATTGTCAGCAACTTCGTCTGCGAAAAAATCGTTTATCGTGCGCCCTCGACAACATCTTCTATTGGCAGGATACAATACAATTACAATACAATGACTCTTTATTAAACACCAACACATAGAAAGCAGTACAGAAAATACAGGTATATAGAGATTTTCCAAGGTAAGCAGCTTTATCGCTTCAGAGCGATCTTCAAGCCAACCTTTACAATAGACAGAAGTAATTAGATTAGATTTTAGCAGGTGGTGCAATTAAAGCTGGGTCCACATTTGTATCATTTTGCCGATCACGATCACGCGTATCGTATCAAGCTCGCGTATCCCAAGTACCTATGGACATGCAACTGAAAAAATGCGTCCATACTAACCGTAGCGTAACAGCGTATCGTATCATAACACCGTATCATTAAGTGTGGACGATACCCATATCCCCTTTGATGATCGGGGAAAAACCGCCTTGAGAGCGATCAAGGCGTATCGCGTATCAAATCATAACTTCGTATCATGATACAGTATCAAAACAAGTCCATACTTACCGATCTTGATGCGCGTATCCGATCGCGAGTTTGCGGGGTATATAATATACGCGTATCAACATCGATCCCGAGCGATCAGATACGGCGCGCCGCATGATCGCGCTGTTTTTGCGTTCACACTAGCGATCTTGATACGCGTCGGTGCAACGCGACGGAGATACGATACGACAAAATGATACAAATGTGTACCCAGCTTTACGTAGGTCAGAGTAAATCAAAAATACATAAAACCAACGGGATAATAGCTATCCTTTTATTTATTCTAATCTACTTAGTAGGTTGCATGTAACATTTAACGGCAATCGGTTTAGTATAGTAAAGACGTTAAATGGAACAAATAAACTCACTTTGGCATTTATAGTATTTATGAGGGGGTGGGTTTACGAGCGCAGTAGATATAAGTAGGATGTAAGGTTGCCAAGGAAGACGCTAGATAAGTTTCGTTTAGCCAGTTAGTAAGGATACATATTTATCCATACTTCCATATCCATACTAATATTATAAATGCGAAAGTGCGTGTGTTTGTATGTTTGTGTGTTTGTATTTTTGACCTTCTTTCACGTCGAAACGGAGCGACGGATCGACGTAATTTTTGGCATAGAGATGCACAGTTCCCGAGGGAACAGCGCGCGATAACCGATTTCCACGCGGGCGAAGCCGCGGGCAAAAGCTAGTTTATTTAATAAATTCAAGAAATCTGATCGCCTTGAACTTACATATGCAATAAATCCCGACTAGTTCTATCTAACATCTGCCAGATGGCGGCACAATGGCACAGTGGCTGACCGGAGACAAAGGCGGGAGATAATGTTTTTCACAATGTTGCTGTCTTGTGGCTGAGTGCGAGCGAGATGTGTCTTATGCTTAGAAGCTTATATCTTATAATGTTTAAAACTTTCGTGATTTTCATATCGAAAATACAAACTGAAACATGGATGCACAGAAAAACCAGAAAAAGAGACCTGCGCTGGGAATCGAACCCAGGTTCTCAGCATTCCGTGCTGCGTGCTGTACCCTTACGCCACCACTGGACAGGAGTACAGACACAAATTTCTCCTATGCACCACATATCTCAGCTTGCTTTTTTTTCCTTATTTAGACACTTAAGCAGCGACACTAGCGACATCTATGTTTTAGCCCTATTCGAGAAACGTCAAGACTCCTTCGGAACTAACCGCTCACTCATTACACACACACGTACAGTCAAGGGCAAAGATGATACATGGCCAAAGTTGCTAAGTGCATAAAGTCGTGTATACATATTTTTGCAACTTTGGCCGTGTCGATATCATTGCCCTTGACTGTACACACACTTACGTGTGGCGACATTTTACAATTGACAGCTGTCAGTCCGACCTCTTTTTTTTAAATCAAACAGACCAAGGCACAAAACTGAAAAGCCATTAAAAAAAGGCACAAAATGTATTAATCGCACGAGCGTGTGGTTTGCCGATTAAGTCTCGGGTAGTTAAGTTAATTTAACAGTAATCGCTCGCACTAACGCCGGCAGCTGTTTACAGTGACTCGCGGTTTACGGAGTGACTTAACGCTATTCATTCACGGGCACAATAGGGGATCAAGATAGCGCCGATTGTGGACGCATTCGCTATTCAGCATTTTAGAGCGCACTTTGTGTACGCCATTACGGGAATCGACAGTCATCCTTGTAAGCCCTGTAATGGCTGAGTATCGGCGCTATAGTATATCCGATGTATCGTTTCGCTTAATGTCTGGCGTAAGTTTGGGTTTTAAGTCGACGTCACGTTAGGAAAACAGGGTCAGATGTAGATTACAACTACTGTAATAGTATTTTATGCAACTGTATCGTAATAGCGGTCCTTAAAACACGTAGCCGAGTTTCATAATAGGGTCACATGAGTGTTTTAAGGCCTAATTACGTACAGTTGCATACAATATTTTATCTATATCCATATATTAAATCCTCTATCATGTGTTCAAGAACCATTGAGAATGACCTGCATTAACGAGAACATTATTATTATGTTTTTGTTCTGTATCTATTATTTATATGTGTGTGTCCCGAATAAATCTTTTCAAAATCTTTTTATTGAACTAGGTAGGTATGTCTGCCCCACGAGCTGCGCCCGCTGCGCGCGCGACGACGAGCTGCTGCACGTGGTCGCGGCGCCCCCCCCCCGTGCTGTAATGATGTATGAAATCTCATTACGATACAGATTTCTGTATCGTAATGACCATTACGATACAGCCGTGTTCATAATAGAATCCAATGTCGTAATGCTGGTCATTACCTATGGTTTTTGAACGCATAATTGAGGATTTACTATATGGGTGTAGATAAAGCTCTGTTACACATGCTCGTTAGTAGCACGAGAGCATGCGACTATCGAGCATGCTTTTTAGTGGCATGCTCTCTAATAGCAGGCCCTGCTATTTTCGAGCATGCTAGTTGATGCGGGGGTGGAAGGGGGAAAGGTAATAAGTAAGTGTGAACGAACACGTTTGCTTAATGAGCATGCTAGTATTGGTAGTGCCACGAGAGTTGCATGCAAGCAAAAAAAAAGTTAAAAAAGTGAATTTGTTATAAATTAATTAATTTATTACCCTTGCTTGAATTTGCGAAAAGCCGTAACGGCGCGACGGATCGACGTGATTTTTGGCTACTTTTTATCCCGGAAAAATGCACAGTTCCCGAGGGAACAGCGCGCGATAACCGAATACCACGCGGGCGGAGCCGCGGTCAAAAGCTAGTATCCAATATAAATTTACATACTAGTTTGTGCACTATACGTAATTTTACCGTCCGACATTTTGCTTTTCCCCATTCCGGCCGTTTTTTTCCGGTTTGGTCCTTGTAGTGCATAAGCGCCCTAACCACAAGCAAAGTCCGCTCGATTTCGTGACTTGCGGGAACTATAATACTCAGCAAAACGGCTGGGAATCGCAAAAGCGAAAGTATTAGTATTCGGTGTACGACTACCCTCAAGGGAAAACTTTATTGTTATACAGTACTTTGATGTTGTACTTCGAAATAGTTCTAACTTTACAGGAGTTTCGAATAGAAGCGTGTGATAAAGGGGTATATGTTGTTAGAACTGTTATAATAGTGAGTGAAGTTTAATTATGTTGCAACATTGTTTTTATACATTTATGGTGTTTTCAGCAGATGGCCGAGTTACTTTAACTGTTTCGGCCTTTAAACGTCTCACAGCAGGGCACAGGCCTCATCTTAGAATGAGAGAGCTTGGGCCTTAGTTCCCACGCAGGCCCAGTGCTGTTTGGGAACATCACACACGTTATTGAATTCACATGCGTGTGCAGGCTTTCTCACGAAGTTGTCTATCACTTAACTCAGGTGCCGTGGGCTACGGTACTGAGCTAGGGTGACACACAGACAGATATCCCTTCGCATTTATAATATTAAACTGTTACTCGCGACTCCGTCAGCAAAGAATTCGTTCATCGTTATCTAGCGGCTTTACAATAGGTAATAGCCACTTATTCATTACGTAATTTAGGGATTCCCATGGTTTAGTTCTAATAGTTACCGCGTTAAAGTTTATACTTCGTTTTTTTAACATTTGAAAAATTGTAAACAATCTCGACGAGACTTTTTATTGAAAAACGTATTTAAAAAAAAACAGTTAATATTACGTATGATACCAAAACAATGTAAACGATAATATTTTCTTGCTAATTGCTACATATTTATTTACCAGAACTTATTTTTCAAAAGTATTTTCAATAAACAATACGTTTACCTTCTTTCTAATGCTAAAAAAAACGAAGTAGGTATAGTTTTCAATGAACCACTGACGTTATGCGACGAATACGTTTCCTTGCTTCTGAGTTTCCCATGTGGTCTACGGAACCCTGAATCGCATTACCAATTGGCCATACAACTCACACAAAGGGGTTACATGATGCGCCCCACCCAGCCCGCTATCCGCTTAAATCACGATTCAATTGGAGCGTCGAAACGCAGACTCGACGTGAATATGAAATGCATATGTCGGCGGCCGATTGTAAAATCCGCCAGATCACAAAATTCCTAGGCATATCGTGAAATGGCGCCATATCATGAATTGGCTAAGGGACATCCGCCATATTGTTCAAAACTCACCGTTTAACGATTTGCCTAGTGATGTTTAAGCAGATCATGAAATTCATAGGCATATCATGAAACGCCGCTATATCGGTTCTGGCACTTCGCCGGCCGCTGCCGCAGCACGCTCGCTTCGCTCGCTTGGCTTGTGCGTTGTGGTCACAATTCATACTAACCACTCCTCGCTTTGCTCATCTATAGGTACCCGGTATAGAGCTAGAAATATCGACGAATGCGTTGCTCTAATCGATCTGCCGTATTGCTTCTCAGGCACATCGTGATATGCCTGGCCAACTTTTAGGCATATCATGAAATCAGTATCCAGTATCAGTATCAGCATACAGTCAGCATCAAAAGCTATTCATCAAATGCAGTTTTAACCTTGAACACAAGTAGAGGGGTGTTAATAACACAGTTTGACGCCAATTTCTGTCGTAACTCTCAAGTCGATGGATACCTTCTAGGAACCAACTATATTAACCTAACTATTAACTAACCCTCTCTGATCTCAACCATAGCTGCTATCAAAAGTAGGTATTTAATAAGTAATACACAAAGTTAAAATTATTAAATCAACATTTTATTAGAAATTTAGTTCACAATTAAACATCATTTAAACATAAAATTACTACTTAGTAAGTAAGGCCGGCGCGCCCGCTCCATTTTGTCGAAATACGGGACAAATACGGGACGGGATGATCAATTACGGCGACAGTCCCGTATATACGGGACGGATATGGCAACCCTACCGGCCGATAGACTAATTTCAATGCGATTTTATTTACGTGAAAGCGTGTTTCCTTGCGTCGCACGCGGTGGTTCTTAGCTATGTTGGATAAAAAGTTATTGTTAAAAAAAAAACATTTTTAATAAAAGTTTCTTTTGCTGACTGTAAATTTTAAGTTTTAAATAAATAAATAAATATTATTACCCAAACTACATTTGCGTACCAAATTTCAAGTTTAACTATGCTACTAAACAAACAATTGAAGAGTTTCGTCCTGCTGAGACAATCCGGGCCGGAATTTGAAAATTTTTACGCGTAACAAAAAAGATACATAATTTATTGAATCAGGTGTTACTTTGAGGAGGTCCATATCAATAAAGTGAGCAAAGTATAGTAGTAGTGGTGGTTGTGGTTAGTAGTAGTAGTGGTAGTGGTAGTGGTTTTTTGTTAAAAAAACAGTTCTCGGACTACCCGTGACAGGTTTTGAAAGAGTGACGCTAAAAACCTGTTTTTGGAGTTGTAAAAAATTTTAATGAGAAAGTTAATTAGTCGCCTGGCTTTAGTGTCATTTCCTCTGAAGCCAGGGATTTCCATCGAAACGTTGCGCTTTGAAACCAAACCCCTGCATCCCAGCTTTATTACGGAGCTTTTTCGCGGACGTGGTCTGCGGGGAAAAGCGTCGGGAACCACAAAGCTAAAAGCTTGTATTGAATAAATAATGATAGTGTTTGCAAGCTTCGCGGAGTTTCATTGTGTCACTTGCCTTTTTATTTCGTTCCGTTTCACGTACGACGTATTTTGTTTAGTTCTTTTTAGGCTTTTTAGGTTGGTTCCGTAATACTAACAAAAAGAAGAAGCCCTTGGACTTTACCCTTACACTCTATATGGGTATATATATTAACCACGCAGAAATGTTATATAAAAAGGGGTGCTCTCTCCCTACAATTTGTCAATAGACGCACGCGAAATTTCGGGCCCCGGTTATTAACGAATCTAAATTAATGATAACTCATAATATGTTGAAAACTGTCCAGGTCCACCCGCTTAGGCTACAGAAAGGACCAAAGAAATAGACATACATACGTACATACAGCTCGACAAACATAAGCCTCTTGCGAGCAGTAAGTGACAACACAAATGACAGCATCACGAACTAAAAAGTAACCTATTCCCAGAGTTCCTTTTACAAATTTCGTACTTTTTTTTTTTACTAGTTCCAGAATCTTTCAGGATGCCCAAATAATCCATCGTAAATAAACAATTGCCAATCCCAACTAGAACAGAGGCCCACAAAATGGCCGATCGAACCCTCTCAATTCACAATTCTTATTGTGTTAAGGTCCTTAATTAATTAGTTTGCGGGCTTGTCCTTATTGGTAAAGGAATGAGGGCGTTTTCGGAGCCCTTAGGACAAGATTTGGTTAAGAAGCTAATTGAAGCACCTTCAAAGGAAGACAGGAGGTTCCATTTGGATTAAGCGACAAAGTTGATTAAGTATTATGTCTACTACTGTGTTGTAGGTATAGCTTGTTAGCAGGCGATAGTGATACCATTTCGTTAGCGCATAGCGTTGTCTCAATAGCTCTGCGTCGTACTTCTATCTACTAAATATTATCTTTTTTGTGGCGTCGGTGATGCCGTGACAATGAGGGCTATCGTTTTTTGTCTCACTAGATGGCGCACTGTTGCGTGAGGTTTTTAAGTATGGCTTTCAAAGTCTGTTATTACGGGCGTGAAAACAAAGTTTAGATTAAAATCATATTTAATACATAAAAATATCGAGCATGCCACAGTGTTGCATAGTCCCCGTTTTGTTCGGAAAAAAGGGAGGACAAAGGTTTCCGAAAGACAAAACTGTCTCAAAACACAGACATTCATTGCCCCGGAACGCATATTTGCCATAATTAATTTCAGATATTGCAACATATTCACAAAATTATTCTAATTACAAATAAACCTGCGTAGCTCATCCAAAAACTTTGAGATTTGACATTTCGGAGACCTCACGCTACACTAGCGCCTCTAGTGGCGAATTCATACGCGATAGCCCTCATTGCTCTGCCTCGGTGACGCAAGGTTAGTGGCTCTGCGTTGGTGATGGCGCGTCAGTGCGCCGTTTTAGTGATGCCAATTGCCACGTCTGTGACGCTGCGTCGTCTGTCACGCCACAACAGCGTATACACGCTTTTATTTGAATAGCATAACTACTTCTAGTTCTAGTTTAAGAACATAAAATAACAATGCAAGTACCTACAATAATAAAGAAGAACAGTCAGCAAACAAGCTACTTATTAATTTTGGACAAAATCTTATTACAAATTTAGCGTCATCAACACAAATTTAGTCGGTTTTTCATTTAAATCCATGTAATTAAGACTTGTTATAACACGTTGATTGTCTCCGGAACAGTATTCGGGGACGTGATTGCATTTAGATGGGAATCCTTGTTAATTAGTTTAGGTGCAGCTCCATAATTGTATTAATTATAGTTGTACGTTGCACAGTCAATAATAGAAGGTTAGAGTTAAATATCTGAAAGTACCTACTGAAACTGAACACGTGAATTTTCATTTAAAAACAAAACCGGCCAAGAGCGTGTCGGACACGCCCAAGATAGGGTTCCGTAGGCATTACGAAAAAAAAAGAAGTAGGTAATATTATGTGCGTTATAACACAATTAAAACACTTACTACAGTCTTAAAATCTATTACCAGAAAAAGAGCGTATCTTCACGGCACTTACGTCCTTTTGTTGAGAAGCGCAGTTTTTCGGCAATAACTCAAAAACGGTATACCTATCCGATCATGTTGAAACCAATTTTCGTTGAAAGTATTTAATAAGCGTTACCTTTTCATATTTTTGCATATTTTTTGGACAAACGGTTTACAAGATAGAGGGGGGGGCACAATTTTTGCTACTTTGGAAGCGATTATTTCCGGAAATCTACACTTAATCAAAAAAGTTTTTGAGAAACCTTACTATCTTTTCAAAAGAGCTGTCGAACCGTGCCACACGTTGAAGCGAGTTAAACAAAAATTTACAATTTCTGTTACGTGTATGGAGTGCCCCTATAAATATTTTTTTTTGTAATTTAACTACAAAACTGTGGAGGTCAAGAGGGGAGGCTTTTGCCCAGCAGTGGGACAATATACAGGCTGCATAAAAAAAAACTACAAAACTAAATATAGCTGCTTTGACAAGACATCTGTAAAATGCCTGTGACAACGGACGGACGGACAGACAGACAGACAGACGGACTTGACGAAACTGTAAGGGTTCCGTTTTTGCTATTTTGGCCCCGGAACCCTAAAAAGCCCAATTGTGAATTACCCTTGCGCTCCGATGGTTCCGCATTTTTTTTTAGGTATTTGTATAAGGTATAAGTCATTCGGTGACGGTGGTGGGGTTTTCATTGCACAGTAGTTCCTGACACGCACAATGAATAAAAATACGTTGCTGACTGTACTTTCATTTTCATCCAACTTACATAGAGCATGTATACCACAATTCAAGACAATTCGATCACTACAAGCGGGTCATAAAGAACATGCAACATTTTACCCAAAAGCAGCAACAATAACGGGGCAAGTTAAATTAAGGGGCTGTCACCATCCATTGATTAATTTTATTTGACGGATAAATGTGATGCCGTCTCCATCTATTCGGACAAAACAAACAGAGACGGCATCACATTTATCCGTCAAATAAATCTAATCAATGGATGTTGAAGCGGGGGGGTAAAGCTTGTAAAAACGCCCGCCGCACCGCTTGTTGTGAATATAGATGTTGTCAACGAAGTAGTTTCCGACTCGCGCCGTCCGGTTGAAGGACGCCGGTCGGATGCCTCAGCATGCTCGAGGACCCGGTGGAACGCGGCGGCAGCCGATACCGCCCGGTCCGTAGTTTACACCGTGACCAATAAGTTTGCATACAGTTTAGATTCTTGATAAAACAAATATATGAATAGTTAATATAATAAAAACTAAAGGCCCGCCCACACGATAAGCGGACCTAATCACTAAACAGTGTTCAAAATCCAGCCTGTACAAAAACTATCTGTTCCTACATACGAGACATAAATAAATGGTAAAATTAATTAAATAAGCACGTAATTAAAAAAAATAACAAAAATTTAACCGACTACAAAAACTATGATGTTAAAATATTAACGCATTTCAGTATAAATAATCTGAGCTGAGATACAATAGTTTAAAGTCATCTGCTCGTCACCTTTTACGAAAGATTGATTTTTCCGATGCAGAGACGAGACGTTCATTATTGAGGTGTCCTGGTGCTTCACCATGGAACCATTTCACCACATGCATTACGATGAGCATAAATTTCTTAACAACTGTTTTAAGGTAATTGAAATTCATCCCGTTAAGTACCCTACTTGTTATTGAGTAATAGCTCCATTGGTCAAATGCCGTCTTCATCATTCCACTCCATTAAATGATGATTTTCAAGAGCAAATGCACGAGTTACTACTTTATATTTCCAAATTACCGTTCGTGTCCCTACAATACCTGAAGAGTTCCCTCGATTTTCTTAGCATCCAATCATCAGATCCTGATTTGGTGCTTATGGAATCTAAGTGGAGGCATTACTATACGAACGAAAAAAACATTTTTAGATCGGTTCATAAATGACGGAGTTCTGAGGTAACAAACATGAAAAAAATACAACTGTATTAACAACCTCCTCCTTTTTTTGAAGTCGGTTAAAAACGACAGCCTGCTGTAAACCCATGTTAATCCTTGGAACATACAAAACAGTTCTATATGCTTTACTAAAGGAAATAACAAAACGTACAAACGCTTTTAGCCACTCTCTGTAATCCTAAATATTGGCGTCCCTTTCGCCCTCAGTTTGTGTTATAAGAGAGAAAGAGACGGCTTATGTAAAAACAAATGTATCCGTTGAGAATTGATGATTTTAAAACTATTTTCCGCGCTCTGTTTGCTGTTTGGACGTAATTCTATTGAATAAATTTATCGACTATATAAGCAGGTTAGTGTAGGTATTCGAAAGTAGTTTTTCCCCGCAACTTTGTTGGTGTATTTAATAGCAAAATTAACTATTATAGTAAAGTAATTGATCCCATTAATCAAATAATTACGGAGACAACTGATCTCTAATTAAATTAAATAATAAAGAAAATTTTACCAAAAAAATTAAACTGACCTCAAAAAACGCTGAAAAGTTAAAAATAACTAAATAAGTACGGAATCTAGTTTCTTCAATTTACTTACCTACCTAACCTTTTCTTTTGCTCAATCTTATATCCTTGCGAACAATCAATCTAGTAGAACAATATATAAAATTATAGCTGGTTTCGGAGTCGACGCCTATTATTTTTATGATAATTGTAAGTCGTTACACGTTAATGTTTAACTACCTTGTCTAGCACCCGTGGCCAAGTCATTTATGTGTATTAAAAAAATGGCTTAACTCTTTATTTGAGAACTATAAAATTTGTTTTCCTCGGTTTTAAAACAAGCATGTTGGTAGAAAACGAGCTCTATGGACACCACGCGGTAGGTACTGACTAAAATAACCGACTTGGTATAACATTATATCTCAAAACTTTTTTGCATTACAAGAACTGCTTTGCGAGACTTGCATCTTTTTACTTGACTAAGATCCTATTATGTTCCCTGGATGGGGCAGAGGGCGTCCACAGTTCTCCGCCTGCTCGAACGGTCGTGAGCTTCGTGTTTTACTTGCTCCAAGTGATTTTCTTATTCATTGGCATTGTTTTAGGAGTCGTGTTCGAGGAAAGTATCAGAAACGCAGAAGCTATTTACTACGATGTAATGCAAATATGAATATTTTAGCAATACTTGGCTACCATTGGCTAGCAACTCGGAACAAACTCGAATAATAAGAGTGACACCAAACGGACGTAATTTATTAAGTCGGGAGTCGTGTATTTTCGTTGCGTAGTTTTGATTTAATACAAGTACTTGTGCGAGATAGCCCAATTTTTGGAGCCATTTTAGTTTTAGAGTTTTTTTTTAACCAAATCACAAATCATAGATAATAAAAAAATAAATACCTTAATACTAAGCAGGCACTAAAAATTGTGTAATCTTGCACAGTTTTCTTTGTATAAAACTCATTTTGCGTCGCCGTGTGCTTGTGGCAGAACAAATTACGCGACCAAAATACGCGATTCACAACTCAAAAAATTACGTTCGTTTGGCCTCATCTTAAATCCTTTGGGCAAGTGATCGATAAAATCTGTAAAATCGGTTTTAATTTACTCAAATTTTATGTTGAATTAGGTTTTACCCACGAATTCGTCTGCCAAGAATTCACTTATCGCCGTCCCGTGGGAACTATTGAATCTTCTGGGATCAAAACTACCCAATGTCCTTCCCAGGGTCTTAAGCTATTTCCATACCAAATTTCATTTAAATCGGTTTGAAAGAAAAGGCGACGGACTGCAGTGTAATGTGTAATATCACACATACTTAATAGCCGAACAGAAGTATTACCTACATAATTTTAATTTTACTGTTCATTTCTCGTTTATCTTTACTTTTTAACCCCGACGCAAAAAGCGGGGTGTTATAAGTTTGACCGCTATGTGTGTCTGTGTATCTGTCTGTGGCACCGTAGCTCTTAAACGGGTGGTTGAATGCGGTTTTATTCGTAGCAGGTTTTCTAGAGATCGTTCTTAGACATGTTTCATCAAAATCGGTTTAGCCGTTTTTGAGATATTAAACTTTGCATTGACAAAGACGGGGTTTTCCAACTCTTTGTTGGTTAGGTTATTTATTAAACTTTGCAATCCTTAGTAGCGCCGCGTTGGGTTGCGTTTATTTATGAATTTATTAAATTACATAAAGCTAAATTTTAAGATGACGATTATACTCGTAGCGCAGCTGAATCGCTTGAAAACATGCATAGAAGGCTACATAAACTTGACTTGAAAATCGTTCAAAAATATAAAATGAATCATAAAAATAACCTGCCCTCAAAAACCTACTTAAGGTAAACTTGTCACTGTCACAATGGAGATGACAGCAGGGTGTAGTGATTGGACATTAGCGGTCGAGCATTGGGATGTTTACCTTGTATTAATAAATGTTAGTTTGTGAATATGCCTGTATGTTTATTTCTGCTTCACGCTAAAACGGCTGGACGGGTACGGATGAAATTTGGTATGCAGATAGTTGAATATCTGAAATAATACACAGGCTACTTTTTATCTCGATATTTTCACGCGATCGGGATAAAATCTCAAAATTTCGAGTCCTGAAATTTGGCACGGTTTTTTTAATATAGGTAACACTATGACTAAATAAAAACTAAAAAGAAAAAACAAGTCCAGTAGGCTACAACTCTGTTCAGTAACAAACTTCAACAGGGGTTCGTCAATGACCAGAGAGCGGAATTCTCATGACATTTTTTGACCTGTCATAGTGGTTTCTCTCTTATCGACTACCTAAATGATGTCGATATATTAGACTTTAAATTAGATTGTCGTAAACTTATCATGTTATGTAGAGCGTTATTTTTCCGCATAGAAAATGGATATTTGACTGTAAAAGAAGTAGTTTAAAACTGGAAAATATGAAAAAAAAACATCTATTTCTTTTATAGAGACATTAATGGAACACTTGTTAACATTAGGTACAGCAGAAGAATTTCAACATGAAATTGAAAGAAAAAACTGAACTGAAATTATTAAATTAGAATTTGTTATCCATTCATTGTTCAGTGCATAATGTCTATTTCGCATTTTGAACTGCAGAAAGTTATTTGGAAGAGATCGCTCTTTAACTTATATGTATGTATATCGGAAATCGATAAGGGGCAATAAAAAAATTGGGCCCACTGCTATCAAAACTGGTAAGGTTTTTTGAAGTAAAATCATTATATATACGAATACTTTAAAAATGCTAAGCAACTTTATCATCAGCTATAAAGCAGAATTTCAAGGGTCCCCTGAGCTTGAGGGCCCCGGGGCACTGCCCCGCCTAGCCCCTTGGTAGCTACGCCACTGCTATGACAGGTCAAAATATGACATGAAAATCCCGCTCTCTGGTAATTATGCGTTACACACCAAGCTGTCATATCCTTAGTAGCCCCGCGACAGGCTATCAACGAGACCGTTAGGCCCCAGTGAATTATGAAATTCGAAGCGAGTTAATGGCCTGTTTGCACCCTTATTACCTTTTTCCTGCTTGCATTAATAAGCAGATTGTTATGCGTCATGAGCATTATCTATATAATATATATATTGGGGATCTCGGAAACGGCTTAAACGATTTAGATAAAATTTGGTATGTAGGGGTTTTCGGGGAGGAAAGATTGATCTAGCTGGGTCTTATCTCTGAGAAAACGCTTGTTATCTTAGTTCGAGCAAATCGAGGTATTTAGTTTAAGAACGGAGCGGACCGCAAAATTATTTGAATACTAGTATTTTAAACAATATTAAAAATGCGACAGTTACAATGCTAAATAGCGCTATTTTGTTTTTACTGGCACGCTATAGTAAAATGTTTTCATTATACGTTGTGGCTTGGTCACTCTACGAAACATACTGAGTTGCTAAAAAAAAGTCACGAGATTTACGTACATGTTTTATGTTTTTTTTTTTCACACAAACCATGCAAGAAAAGGACGGAGTGAACACCAAGCGACTTCACTTTATACTCGTAGTCACTATAACGTATGACCGCGTGAATCCCGTAGGAGCTTGTTAGCGCCTAACAAAGTAATATTAGTTAATTCTACTAAACAGAACTGCCTATTGTCTTACCTACTAAGTCAGCTCCCCACGGAGCACGGCACAAACAAACCGGGGTGAAATTGTATTTGTTGTTCATTGGAACATGAACAAATTGAATCAACATTAAATGAAGGTAGGGAATCAAACCAAAAGCGGGAGAATACCGAACTAGCGGCCATGTCAATATTGTGAAAATTTGTTAGAGAACAACGTTTATTTTGCGAAAGTTTTTGCGCGAATTGGTTTGCAATCGTAATAATTTTGCGGTAAAGTTAACTGGAACAATGGTGTATAAACAAAAGCTTTCGTTTATTTATCAAACAGCACTAATAATGAATCGAGCTTTGCTTCAAGAGTATACACTGTCGCAAGTGCTTATTCATACCTACCTACGGTAATTTTAATTACTTCAATTACTCTTTCAAAATGACAAATACAAAGCAAATTATAATTACAAAATTCCAAGAGGACTCTAAATCATGTTAATTTCACGCTGCATTCGCGAAAACGTTCTAATTTTAAACGTAAGCATTTTTTTTCATTATCTGACTTCTGGCGCCTTTTCATAATGACATAAATTAAGGCAACCTCTTTGAAACGGCCAGGGAAAATGTTTTCGGCCAGTCCTCTGCCTATTGTGGGAGCATTTAAAAAACGCCCCGTGACACGGTAAGCGATGATCGCAGGCATCCATTTGTAAAACACCTTTGTGAGCCAGAAATCTCGGAGGAATTTAACTTTTGGCATTTTGGGAATTTTAGCCAGTAAATAATAATATTTTTGTTTTAACATAATTTCATAGAGAGATTTTGAGGATTGATTTTTAACATTTACATTAGTTTATGTGAAGTTTTATAATAACATCACACCACAATATAATCAATATAATCATCATGGTCAACCATTACACTTAAACCCAATAAAAGAATGCACGTTCACCCGGCCACGAGCTGCTCAGTAGTTTATAACAGCTACGTGCTACCTCCGCAGGAATTTCTACCTTATAAGAAATTCCTCAAGTTTGCCGGTGACAACGTGAAGTGGTAATTACAATAAATCGTCGGGAATAAGGCTCTGCCTCAATCACTAGCGGCCAGCGGCGCGACGAGCGGCGCGATAAGCGACTTTCCAGCTCGCATTTTTAGCTTAGTTTTTAACTCAATGGTATTTTCTCTTTGTTCCGTTTCTTAATTATAAGTCTTCTTAAGTAGTTGAATAGCACTAGTTAGAAATCTATGGGCGTTACCAACTTTATTATCATGTCAAGTAATTTGCAATAAAAAAAAACTGTACGCCTCCTTGTGTAATTCTTTTTATCACGGTAAATGGCAAAATTCCCGCGGGTTACCGATAAATTAATTCTTCGTAGACGGAGTCACGGACAACAGCTAGTATGCTGTTCAGTAGTTTCTAATAGCTACGTACGGGCCTCCGCGTAATGATTGTATACATTGAAAGAGGCAGACATGTTATTAGCGCACCGAAAATGAACGATAAAATAAAAAAGGCAACAATTGAAGTCTCTAGCCTCATATGAAGTCGAAGAAAACGACAATCGTATGCTTTTCATAACGGTAGCTAAAGCTAAAAGTGATAAAACGTGAACGTGTGTATACTGCTCGAAGTTTTCGAAACATTTTTAGCGGTTGTTTTGTGAGCGTATGACGTATCTTTACTTATAAAATCATTACCTGCGTAGAAATTTCTGTGTTATAAAAAATTTCTTAAGTTTGCCGGTGACAATGTGAAGTGGTAATGGTAAAGAGGGAGTACGATCTGGCCGCAAGTACGAGCGACAAGCGGGGCGGCGAGCGATTTTTCTTGTAAAGTGTTCGGTGTTCGCCGCTTAGCGATTACTTGAAAGTCAACGAATAAATAATAAGTCAGGAAGCGTAACTCAGAACAAAAACCACACAAAAAGTGGCCATACCTAAAACCAAAACGACGTATGAATCAAATACGAATCAATTTCAAGGTTGCAAATAGACTTTCTTGTTGATTGGTTAAAATTCAGAAACAAAGCAGGGATTGGTTAACTCGCATGATGCAACGTGAGATGGTGTTCAGACGGATCACTTCTTATATCTAACGTTTCAATGACGTGTCATATATTGATAATGACAGCTTGTTTTTTAAGCGACTTAAAGGAAAAGGAGGAGGTTATCAATTGATAACCGAATTCGGTTGTATTTTTTTGGCTGTTACCTCAGAACTCCGTCATTTATGAACCGATTTGAAAAAAAGATTTTTTTCGTTTGTATAGGAATACCTCTAATTAAGTCCCATCCCATAAGCACAAAATCAGTATCTGATGACTGGATCCTAAGGAAATCGAGGGAAGTCTTCAAATATTGTAGGGACACCTATGGTCATTTTGATATATTTAGTAGTGACTCGTGCATTTGCTCTTGAACATCATCATTTCATGAAGTGGAACTAATGATAAAGACAAGTGAAGACCACAGTTGACCACCGGAATTAGGTACTACTTAATAACAAGTATTTCACGGGTTTAATTTTTTTTAACACAGTTGCTTAGCAATTTATGCTCCTCGTAATGCATATGGTGACATGGAACGGGTGGTGAAGCATCAGGACTCTTGAATAATGACCGTCTCTACATCAGAAAAAGCAATCTTTCGGAAAAGGTGATGAGCAGTTGACATTAAACTATTGTATCTTATATTATTCACACTAAAAATCATAAAAAATATAAAGGGGAACGTATCACAATATATTACGTTTAAAACGAATAATGGACGAAATATGTAATGGTCATTACATATACTAAATTTTTTTATGAAACTATTGATTAAAAGAACTTTTTAAATCGTGTAATCTACAGATTGGTTTAGGTTAGGTTCGGTTTATTTTATGAAAACCTTGTAAAGTTGAGAATTGCCAAGAAAATTGCATTATAGCAAATTATTGAGGTATCCCACTTTAGGCCTCTAGGTTGGCAACGCATATGTAATACCCCTGGGTGTTGCAGATGTTTATGGGCGGTGGTGATCTCTTACCATCAGGAGACCCACTTGCTCGTTTGCCATCCCGTCGAATAAAAAAACGTGAAATCTGGCTCGGGTGATTTTATGTGTGAAGAAAAAGACGTAATTCCACGGGAATTCGAGATCACGAAATTTTTATTCAAGTACCAGGTCTAATGGATAACGCGAGCGATTCCGCTGGTATAAAGGCGCCAGTCGCTTGTAGTTTGACCGGGTTGCTAAGGTAGTACTACCTTTTTCATGCAGTTTTACTCATGTGTCTTCTCTATAATTTGTTTACTCTTCTAAGAACCTGGATAAACACATGTCTTACAGATGTTTTTACAATTCAAAATTGCAGCTTGTACCTATTTTTGTTATAACTGTAAACTTTAAAGGTACTCATGTGTTTTATTAACAATATGCATTTTTTCGTTATTAAATAAATTGGCACACAATGCGTCACTATCGCACAGATCTACTAACTTTACTCTTATTCGAAACGTATCGCACTCGCTGACGTGACAGTGACAGCTGTCGCAGATCCGCTTCTTTATCTACTCAAAAATTCAATGCTCCTCGTAAAAATCTGAGAACGTTAAACTTCACATTTATTGCAATATTGCTTTATAACTCTTAACCTTTCTCTTAACTTTAAACCCAACGTCTTGTTTCTATTTGTATTTATACGAAAAATACTTCTTAACACCATTAAAACTACGTTACGAAGATTTAAGAAGTCCTTACTAAGGACACCATAAAATATCTATTTTTATAACCTAAAATATGTAAGTGTGCTTTTTACTTTCCCGCCGATTTTCAGCTGGTATGAATTATTCACGTTTTCTGCCAAAGCTTGTCCTCAATTAATGGATATAATGGTCGCATTTTTTTGGCAATTTCAATTTTAGTCTGGGGAGGAATGATACGAAAGTATAATATGAAGGTTAATGTGAGGTTGTGAAAAACGTAGATTTGGTTATTTTTTAATGAGCCTTTGTCAGATACTCTGTCCTAAATTTTATTATACTATAAGTCCCACTGTTGGGCACAAGCTTCCCCTCGGTATGAAACGGCTTGGACTGTAGTTCCCTCGCGAGCTTAGTGCGAATTAGGAACTGCATACACGCCATTCAATTTCTACATGGGTGTGTAAAGCTCGTCGTAAATTGAAAATGTTATTTGACATATGAATTGCGAGTGCCAGTTCGGATTTGAACCCATGATCCTCTGCTTGCAAGACCATAGGCCCAACCACAGGTAGAGGTAGGGCTAACTATCTTGATAATGTTTTGGTGAAGATTGCTCATGGGCACTAAAATAATATATTTGATCATAACGTATGTAATATTTATTATATTTCAAAAAACACTGACAGATTCTTTCTTGTTATCATGCTCACAAAGAGTTTGGCGCCGTTTCTGCTTAAATTATAATAAAATTCTAACATAGATCTGTAGGTATACACCAAGAGCTAGCGACACTATTGTAGAGTATTTTTATGGTGATTCTTTGACACCTGTAATTATAGCTCAAAATTGTATCAAACAGTGGATGATATTTTTTGACACAGTTTTATATATAAATATCTTGAGGCAATTGAACTAATCCCAAAGTGTGTTATGGGTACTAGACAAATGTGCTTAGACAAATACGTAAATAAATATTCATATTCAACACCAAAGAATAGAGAATCAGAATAAACTTAGAAAACATAGGTAAATAAATACAGGTTCAAAAAAACAGTGGGTATAATTAATCAGTGAGAATATTTTAATTTCATACATAATCATTGTCATGTGTTTTCATGTACAATAAAGAGTTTTACAATACAATACAATACATAATCTGCCACAACCCGGAATGAAACCCGGGACATTAAGCTAAATATGTATGATTTCAGGACTTCTATGTTATTTTTCCGATTTTGTTGAGTATTTGGTTGTTACACTTTTAAGTTAAGACGGCTTGACGAACACACACACATTAGCACTGGAATAATCAAACTGGAATGACACATGGGCAACTTTTCATTATGATAATTATTTTTTAATCACAGTCGCGAAAGTAGAGTCAGCAAAAAGATTTTTTTACATAAACTTTTAACCTGTTCACTCTCGGACTAGGGGTATTAGGGGTGTCTGGACGGGTATATTTTAGACAGCCCCAGGGGTGTCGGGTAGGGAAACTTATTCCTATTATTTGGCAGTATTTTGTGGACGGGAAAAATGATAGCGTAATTTAAGTTGTATATGCGAGGACTTTACTGACTTTTACGAATGTATTTTTTGCATTCATACTTCTATTCATACTAATTATAAATGAGAAAGTCTGTTGTGCATGTGCTGTCTATTTATCTTTCTATTTGTTACCTCTTTACTTGGTATGGACATAATTTGACACCCTGGAAAGGATATAGGATAAGTTTTCATCCGGGAAAATTGTACAGTTCCCACGCGATAGCTGTAAACGTATTTCTTGCAGTAGAAATCGTAGTTAGAATTCGCAGACAACAACTATATAGTATTAATAACTATAATAAAGAAGATTTTAGTCGTTTATATGAATATAGGGGTTTACATCTCAAGAATTGCTGATTTTTTAAAGTTCTTACACTAAACTCTACTATATCAGAATAACACAGGCTACTTTGTATCCCGTAAAACGCGCAAAGTTCGAGTGGGATTCTGACTTACTTAGTTGCGGACAAGAGTTAGTTATGACATTAAAGGTGCTTCCTCACTTTGAGCATTCTCTAGCATGTAACATTTAATGAGCACATCAGTGATTGAGGAGATCCGAGCATTACAGTCATTAAAGTTAGTGAGGCAATATTGTAACGTAATAGGTACTCAGAATCAGGTTCCTATTGTTACATTGCAAGAGAATGCAGTTGATGAGGGAGTACCTTAAGAGGGTTGTGTGGTTATGGATAATACATAACCCTCATTTATCATAATAGTTCGTGCTAAATAATCGATCGAACGAATTTTAAAACTCAAGAGAAATCGCTCTACTGGCGGGTGTATCCTGAGGGTATATCAATGTAATATATAACGCGAAATAGGGATACAATAATGTATCTTTATTTCCCTTGGTCACGCTATGACTTGAGAAGACTACCGATTTGATTCATCTTTTTGTAAGTTTTCTAATTCTTACGGAAAACGAAATTCCGAAAGTTGCGTAAAAAATTAGAAAAATTGAGAATTACACAAAACTTACAGCTTTACTCACACCACACAAGGTTTAAGGCCAAAAAAGATTATTATACGATATGAGTTTCGGCGATATGATTATTATACCAAACGATACTATGCGATACGAAATATTGGTAAAAAATATACCAAAAAAGGTAGAAACGTGAGATAAAGATAGATATTGCTTGGTAATCGTACTTTATTAATAAATATCTGATTTGATATTTTGTGTATGTTCTAAAACAAACACAAAATATCAAATCAGATGTGGGATCCGACGAACTGTGCTACAGAGTGTTCCGGATACGTCAATTGGCTTCAATCACGGTTCGGTATCCGAGTTAGCTCGCATTCACAGGATGTTCATTAGAACACAATCAGTGTAATGAACGTTGATTATAACCTTGTTTACTCGCCATTTATATTCCAGCAATGCAACGCATACTTTCGGGCAGGTTTTATATGTACTGTCCTAAAATAAGTCCAAGTTTTTTTATTCTGAGCACGACCGACGGCGAATTTTCAAAAATGTGGTGTGTAAATTGTCTTTATTAGGCTCTGGGGAGGGGAGAAACAATTCGTCACTACTCAGGAGACCCACTTGCTCGTTTGCCATTCAGTCGAATAATAAAAAGAAAACTTTTAATAAAAAAGCGCGTAGCTCAAAATCTATAGTTTTTCTAAGTCAATTTTATGAAAACTATTTCGAAGGTAAATTTTGTTGACATTTGATTTGAGATACGAGATTTTTTGAAGGTTGCCAATTGCCGTTCATATTTTAGTACAGTGGTGGGCAAACTTTCTTCCAGAAAGATAGATATTTTAGAGGAGGGCCAGGATTGCACCTTTTTTTTTGTTTTATTTTATACTTTTTTATGTTTTTGCCAAATAATGAAATAAAATACTGTAGGACGATCAAAATAATAACTGTCGCGGACCATATTGGTAGATACTATTACTTCGAAGGAATGTCGGCGGGCCGGACCGGAGTTGGCCCGCGGGCCGTGCTTTGCCCATCACTGTTTTAGTACATAGTTGGGTTGTTAGCTGATTTTTTATTAGGAATTATTTAATCTAAATGGGATCACACGCATATTATGAAATTAATGCATGATTAAACTCGAATATGTGCACTTTTAGTTTTAAACTGTTGTACTAGAAAAGAATGATGTACTTAAATCCTTAAAAATGCAAAACAGTGGATTATTTGAACATGAAATTACCATGACTCATTCTCACTCATATTTAATGAAATTGATCCGGATAACTCACGTCTTAAATCAAGCTTATCTCGACATGTTTCGGGCTAATTCGTATCCCTTCCTCTTGGAGTAACGCGATTCGGCGGCTGCTGCATCTTTAAAGTAGTAGGTAACATGGCCGCATGGTTATCATCACTAAAGCCAAAAACTTGAAAACTGGCAGACTTAGTGCTTGAAAATCATAGGTAGTATCCTAAAAAGGGATTTCTTTCGCGTAGGAGCTACGGCCCTAACGCATTAATTCTGAGAGGAAGCCTGTGCCGAGTAATAAGACGCATATGAGCTGTAGTGGGACTTAGGTATAATGTTGACGATAAAAACTTTTATTGAGTAAGTACTAGCTTTTGCCCGCGGCTTCGCTCGCGTAGAATTGGTTAGCTTAAACCTTTTTTTTGATCCTACAGGAACCATACATTATTTCGGGATAAAAGTAGCCTATATTTTAATCCAGGGTACGAGTATGTATTACCTGTATGCCAAATTTAATGCAAATCCGTTCAGTAGTTTTTGCGTGAAAGAGTAACAAACATCCATCCATACAAATTTTCTCGTTTATAATATTAGTATGATTTTGCACCGGTGCTGGCACAGTTTACATTCAACTTGCATTACAATAGTAACAAAATAGCTGTTAAAATTAATAATTCTTCCTCCACGTCGCAGCAACCACATCGTGCATTACAAATTCACATCCAAACAATGCTAACGAACGTTGCAGCAGACAAACGTAAATAGAATATGTGTCTAATTTGAACGTGCAGTTGAATAATCTAATACTGATGTAATAAGAACTTGTGATAAAAAGGTATAAACATTGTCTACTCGTAAATTTTTTGCTATGAGTTCGAAACGCGTTATTTTGTGAGCATGTTTTTCCCACTGGTGGGCACAGGCCTCCGACCAGACGGGCGGTAGTTCCCACGCGGGCCCAGCGCGGATTGGGAACTTCACTCTCTCTATTTAATTGCTTCACAAGTTTGTGCAAGTTTCCTCAAATTATTTTCCTTCACCGTAAAGCTTGTGGTAAATTTAAAATGTATTTTCGCTCATCAATTTCGAAAACTCAGAGAAGCGATCTCGGGTTGCCACAATCCTCTGACTGAGTGGCCATAGGTCAAATCACTAGGCCACCACGACTTTTTACAAGATATCTAAGTATTTATGGAAGCTCGGTAGGCCCTGGTGTGACGCGACATGCGTTGAACTTTCGATCTGTCCACATCCAGGCAACTAGCTCACAAGCCGGCGCTGCGGCTGATCAGCTCAAATACTCAAGCGTCGCAAGTACTCCTCCTTATTAAAGGATACGAGTTTGCGGCGCTTGCTGTTGAGACCTTAGGGCCCTGGTCTGCCGACATGAAGTTTTTTATAAAGGGGACCCAAGAGCTGGCGCGTACTTATCCCAGCGGATCTCACTTGCGATCCAAAGGGGTTAATGCGGCCAGCGTCATGGGAACCCTGCCACAGGCAGATCTTTTAGACGGGGTATTCTTTTTATAATTTTCATTGTTACAGTTAGTTAAGCTATCTTAGGTTAGTTCTTTTTATGTATGTAAACTCATAATTGTACAGGTTAGTAACATTGTTTTTAAATAAATCAATTAGTATTTTACTAATTATAGCTTGTCTTATCAAAAAAAAACAACTGTTGGCGCAGGTTCGAAAATAACGTAGGCAAGACTTGGTTATAACAGCGTGTATATTATTAATGAAATTATGTCAAAAATTGTATGAAAATTATATAGGAAGCGAGTAACCGCGAGTTCGCTCCTTGGCCGACTGATGTGGAGCCGCGGCGCGCGCGACTGCTTCGAGTTGTGCTGGTGTGTGTGAGATGCCAGCCGCAAACTTCCGTGAAGCGAGTACCTATTTACTTTCATTAGGTACTAAAATTGTGTCATAGAATTCTTAAAAGGTTTTCTTGTAATCGGTATGTAGAAATATGTATTTTTTTTTTTTCAAATTCGGAGATAAACGGAGTTGGAAGTGATCAATTTTCATTTTTTTATTTTAATTATAAATAAATTGAGATTCAACAAGCTCCTTCATTTTATTTCATAAATCGTTAACATGCATGCAGAATTGCAGACAGAATAAACACCAGTTAAAAATTACAAGGCCCTGCTGTAAAACAAAAAATGAACATTCACCATGAAACAATGGCCGCAAGAAGGCTTCGCAGTCTTAGAGTATTAAAACGAATGGAGACGGCATACGCACTAATTTTTATGTCAATGTATGATGACCTGACGGTCCCAAGGGAAGATCAGCGCCGTTCGCAATATCGGTATAGTTTGCTGATTTGGGACCATTTCGTGACATGAGTTTTTTTTTGTTCCATGTCTTGTCTATTTGTCTATCTTTCTAATCTTTCTAATTTCTATCTACTTACTTGTACAAAAAGTCTCGCACTTACTTCGAAGAGCGAGGGCTATGTCTAGGAAACCGAATCTCGTCATCTCGGCCAATAAACGTCTCAGTGCAAAGCACAGGCTTCCTCTCAGAACGAGGGGAAGAGCCGCAGTTCCCACGCGAGCCCAGTGCGGATTGGGAACTTCACACACACCATTGACTTACTTTACAGGTTTATTCAGGTTTCCTCACGATTTTTGCCTTTACCGTAAAGCTCGTTGTAAAATTCAAGTGGCCTTCAGCCTAAAAAATGTTAGGTACATTTCGTTGGGTGGTGAAGTGGCTATAAAACCAAATCATACCTATTACTGACTTGAGTTTTTAAACAATCGCAATCACATATAAGTATACATACAATTTCACATATAAGAATACATAGGTACCCTTTCCATAGAGGACCAGGGCAACTCCATATTGATTGACCCTCTCCAGTTCATTTCATGTTCCTAAGTTTGCAGCAAATGAACTTGATATTCTCTGCCGTTCATGTTCTACGTGCATAATTAATACTCGGATGGTAGGGGGGAGGGGTAGTGGCAGATGTAGCGGGTAGCAGTAAAACAATGCTATGTGCTGCATGCCGTGTGCACTTCCTGAATTTAGAGAGCTCTTTGTCATTAGGGCTACAAGAACAGCGATTTAGGCTGCATCTCACTTAGAGATGTGCGAGGATGTGTTGCGAGGAGTTTTTCATGAACCAATAGAAACGCTTCATTTACCTATCCTCGCACAGCACTGCTTTGGTGGAAACAGCTGAGCGGACAGGCTAGGACGGCTCAGTGAATGCGATCGCAAACATCAGCGCGTTAAGCCAAGTTGCAATATATTGCAAGGCCGTAAAGCGAACGAGTTTGAAGTGGTCAATCGAGCGCCGCAATGTAATACAACTTGCACAATTTTTCTTGCTAGTTTAAACCAGCTTTAGACAATACGGCCTCAGTTTTCGTGGCCATCTCTTTCACACAGGTTAGCAGTCGGATACCGACACAAAGGGTTTGCGATATATTGCACTTTTTTCAACACAGCGGGAACGCTATTTCACTTTTCATGTGTTTTTTAAAGCCTAAAAACGTCGACGCCTTTCTGTCGCAATATTGGAGTAGAATTGTAAGCCCGGATGACTCACGTCTTAAATCGAGTTTAGCTCGACATGTTATGTTTGTTAGAATGTTTAATCCTACTTATTAATAAATGTGAAAGTTCAAGGGGGCTACTATCATTTTATCTAAAAAAGCAGCTGGTCTAAGTAGCAAGTGGTCTAAGTATAAAGTGGTCTAAAAAGCAACTGGTCCTAAACTGGTGTCGAAAACTTGAAAAAACAACGGTAGGTTAGGTTAGGATAGAGTTGCGTCAAGACTAGAGATGAAACGGATAGTGGTTTGGCCGGATACTGGATACCGGATATTCGGCGGGACCGTTGGCCGGATAGCCGGATATTCGGCCTAGTTTTGCGCACAATTAAATTAAGCTAATTCGAACATGCGCATGATACTCCGTGCAGGTTGCAACTTGTAGAGTATAATTAATTAACTTAGGGGCTGTTTCACCACCCATTGATAATTTTAACTGACGGATAAATATGATGTCGTTTCTGAATGTTTTTTATTTAATAGACGCGAGACGGTATCACTTTTATCCGTCAGTTAAAATTAATCAATGGGTGGTGAAACAGCCCCTTAGAATAATGAACTGATGTCAATAATTGATAAATGTATAAGTAAGTAAGTAAATACCAGTTTTTAATCATAACTATAAGCTTTTTACCATCCGGTATCCGGCCGGATAGTACGCACTATCCGGTATTCGGCCGAATAGTAAAATAGTGGCCGGATAGGCCAGATACCGGATACAGGCCGGATATCCGTTCCAAGACGCGAAGCGCATCAGCCACGCAGAATAGGAGCTCCTCGAAGCGGAGCTCCGTCGACTTTGTGTCAAAAAATTCAAGACCACTTGATACTTAGACAAGTTGCTACTTACAATTAGGCCACTTGCTACTTAGACCAATTGCTAATTTGCTATGTAGACCAGCGGCTTTTTAGACGAAATGATACTAACCCCCTAAATTTTCCTTTTTAGGATTCCGACTCCGAAGGGTGGATCCTATTAATGGGAATGGGAAAACTACAATGCGCGAACCCGTGTTTGACTCCATAATTAAATACTCTACTACGTATAGCGGCCACAGGTAAAACCACTAGGTTACCATGGTTTTGTATATTCTTGCTATCGCATTTTATACATATCTTTCGAAACTCTCAAAACAAATCCTATTAAGCATTCAGTAACAGAGTCAAAAGTGTTAAAAACATCGCCAGCAAATTAAATATTCATAGCGACGAACGACTAGAATTGAATTCTGAACTACAGCGAACAGCGGAGCAATTTGTTTTCGGGATAAGCAATAAATATGATAAATTTCTTCAAATAGTTGCGACGAAAAGCTACTTGAATTGAAAGTTAAATGTAATTTTAGTAATGTAATAAATAGAATTACTTTTCTTTGGAAGATCTATGTGAGGATTGATTTTGGATTTGGAAGCAATTACTTTTCTCATTCATTTCGACGTTCAATATAGGTAACTAATATTAAAATATAGGGAACTAAATTTTAAAACCCGCGTCTAATCGCATAAAACACTATATTCGGCAGTTTTAATTTAAGTTTTTTACTAAATTTCCCAAATTTTGAAAACATTTTTTTTTTATTAAAATATTATTTTATGAGAATTCCTAAAAGTACACCACATCATGGTCTTCATTTACGTTGCGTGAAGAACACCTGTGCAAAGTTTCACGTCTCTGGTTTTAGTAATTGTGATTTACATGCCTAAACTTCGATTTCGTGTTAATATCAGGATAAAAACTAGCCCGTGTGTTATTCTGTGCGCAATTGATTTATGTGTCGGGTTTTTCTTGGAAACATAGTGCGATGGTTTCATTATGCGAAATAATTCTTATGCCAAGTATATTTTATGCGAAGTAGCTATTCGATTAAACAAGTTTATGCGTGAGTTTCGGGCAAACAAGATTGCGTCAGGTAAGGAGGACCCCAGCGCCCTGCTCGACGGGTAACCAAAACTAGGACTCGTTGTTCACTGGCATAGTATATCACATCAAACGCATAATGATAATAGACCTTATGTTTCGGAGTAAGAGCTTAATATCAAAATAATAATAAAATTGAGCCATGAGTATTTCATTCAGTATTTTTTAAGAGGTAGCCTTATATAGGTAGAGGTAGGACCTAGGCCTGTTATAGATTAGGATTCCAGTTACCTACTACTTAAAATAACCTAACCATAAAAAAATCATTTTAATACAAACTTTTGCTGATCGTACTTTGTGTTGACTGTACTTGCATTGTCACCCAAACTACACTTGCATACCAAATTTCAAGTCGATGCTATTAACCGTTGAAGAGTTCCGTCCTGCGGAGACGATCCTGGCTGGACTACCAGGATGTTACTACTAGATTATTATATTGTCACGCGATTTACACAAGTATTCCAAACTTCAAGTCAATCGGACTACTGAAAATTGGTCAAATTTAACTTGCAAGATTTGATTACAGACAGACCGAAAGATAGACAGACAGACAGACAGACAACGGGATAGGTGAAACTAAATAAAAGCTTATAAATTAGAAGACATCGACTTATTAATTATTTTCGGTTCATAATAGCTAAGCAATGAATAATGTGCTCTAGAACATCACAGAGCGTAGTAATGACGACCAGTGAAGAAACTTTGCCGTCTACACAGGGCAAAAACGCGGTGCGGTGCGGGGTAGGGTGGCGTCCCGCCAATGCTGATTCCCCAGAGACTCCAGCCCCAGTCCGGCCGGCCTTTTATGCGTCCCGAGTCTCAGGTGATTATACACAGATAGTGTCGACACAGAGAAGTCTCGGAAATACCCAAAAAAAATACCGATAAGTCCATTACGAAAAATCGACATTATGAAATATCGCTTATTATAGTCAAAATATATACCACAAACGGGACTTATCACGCTAACCACATTACAGTAGCCGTGGTCACGAGTAGACTGAAGTGTGGGGTGTCAAGTCTGCCTAGCAGCGCGAGTCCTTCGAACTACCCGCACTTGATCACAAAAGTACCGGCACTCGTATCTCGAACTACCCGTACTTGGTAGGTAATCTGTTTGATCGTTTGTGGTATTTTGACTATAAGTGAAAATCACGAAAGTTTAAAACCTTAAAGCGCTTATTTACCAAAAGCCATAGATAGAATCTAGGCCACTTATTTGATTCAGACAAAGCAAACATTCGTACTTTGGGACTGTTTATACAGCGTTCCCTACGTTGGACTCATGGAACAGTTACCCCAGGAGCTGGTAACGCATGTTCCCTTCTGTCAAAGAATGATAACATTGTTCAATAGGACGAATTTATCTAGTACTAGCTGCTACCCGCGACTCCGTCCGCGTAGTATTCGGTTATCGCTATCTCGCGGAAACTATGCAATTTTTCGGGATAAAAACTATCCTATGTCCTTCCCCGGGACTCAAACTACTTATGTATACCTACAGAATTTCATCTAAGTCTGTTCAGCGGTGTAGACGTGGTGAAGTAATAAACAAACAGACTTACAAACTTTCGCAATTATAATATTAGTGGGATAGTGGGATTTTCCACGGAATAGAAAAACCAAGAGGAAACTAGTACCGAAAATACCAGTACTAAAGCGGTACACTTACATTACTCTTTTTATGTGTGTTAATTGAAGTAATGAGTTCAAGGTTCATACTGAAAACGCTGTGGCTTGTCGTGGCAGTATGATTATTTTTGCTTCTTTCGGCACAGTGTGTTCTTTTCTTTCTTTCTTTTTAAGATTATGTAAAGTTATATAGTATAAGTTTTTATGTATTTTTGCTACGCAGAGCCTTGGTGCCAATTCTCGTTATAAGTGCTCTATGGTTACACCCAATTTTTCCGACATCAAGGTTAATTTAACTTTACCCAAACAAGGCCCTTTCGGTAAGATTTAAATCCCGGACAGAATTATGAATTCGCTTAAAATTTTTCTTTTTATGACTCTCAAAGGAATTAGGCATACAAATTATTTTCGTACACGCTATGAGAGATTCAATGAACAGAAGCGTTGTCTAGAGAGCCATTTGCTTTGAAATAATGTCGATGATAATGGTTGGTATTGTTAAAAAGTATCGACAAGATAATATTTAGATGCCTAAAAGATAGTTAGGTAGTATAAATCTCAGTCTCAGAACTTATAATGAACGGTTCGTTTCGAAATAGCCACTTTTTGGGCCTTCTGCTGCTAAACTGTGGTACTCACTAATGAAATGTAGTCAATTTTTGAACAATTCTCTGTATTACCTACCATTTGACTAACTACAACATTTAACTTGGGCGACAGAACATTAAATAAAAGACTACCGTATTTGTTTAACAGCTATATACCTAATAACATCCGCCTAGAAACTTAAAAATAATACATTCTTACTCACAAATTTCTTATACTACATTATACATAGATATAATCATATTATTATACTTTTAATACTACATGCAAATAGATACAAGACTTTAATAAAAAAAATCTAATTAAATCAGTTAACATTTTCGTGTGACAGCAGAAAAATTGCTTAATTTTTTTGCCGATCCACGATAAGGTGCTTAACTTTTTGAAAACCACTGGTATCGCTTACGAAATCAACTTTAAGAGTATTTAGTTATCTATCTAAAATCACGATTAAACAAAATCATTTGGCCTGTAGAAAATCAATCAAAAAGTAGGGACCTCTTGATTTTGTTACTGTGATTAAGCAGCGAAAATTCTCCACAAAATTTACAAGTACTACAAATTTCGTGTAATTTGTTCGTAAACAAACTTGCCTGAATAAGGTTACAGCCATTACGAAGTTTCGCTCATAAAAGTACTCAAATGTAAGGCAAACGAAGTCAGTATTAATTTCCATAATCTATTGCGCTCGGTCATCAAAGAGGCTTGACGTTTTGTCGTGAACATTGCCAAGTTTTTTATTTGTTTTATTACGAGTATTTCAGTGTTCTACTATTTGATTTGATTGATGAAACGAGCTTTGTTGTAACTTTAATTTTTAGTTGCCAAGAACGAAACCCAAATTAAAATCATTTTACTGTCTGCCTGTATGTCTGTTCGTCCATCCATCAGTCAAGACCCTTTCCTTAAAAACGTGGTGATGTATTAAGCTGAAATTAAAATCAATTACTCAGATCTATTACAACCAACCAACCACAACCAACCAAGGACAATTACAAACAACTAGGGAGTTACAGTAACAAATTAAAACGTTTGTTGTGGTTTGTTAAGCCGAGTTTAGACTTGCGAGAAAAATCGTGCAAGTTGCATTACATTGCGTCGCTCGATTGAGCGCTACAAACTCGTTGGCTTTACCGCCTCGCAATGTAATGCAACTTGCACGATTTTTCTTGCAAGTCTAAACTCGGCTTTAATCTAACACCTGGTAGCATGATGTACGGTTGTGTTGCTCTGAAGATGAGCTCTGGTTGAGTTCGAAACGCGTCAGTGTAGTGTGGTGGTGGTGATAGATGGGTTTGTGTGATTTGTGTGTGTTCTTACAGTGTAGAAGTGGAGGAACTGCATGAGCACGCATATTTTGCAAAGAAATTCTTTTAGGTCATTAAGTTAGAAATGTATCATGAATGTGCTTCAAAATCCCTACAACCACTTTCATTCAGTAAGTACCTAGGTTAAAGAAACAAACGGATTTTCGCATTCCACATTATATTTCCGACATTGACTCTCGAATATAGTCCATCCAATTTAATTAACATACCGGACCAACAAAATAAGAATGTCTGGTATCCAATAAAGACTAATTTCGAACATCAAAGATGTAAGGAAATTACTTAGGTAAGTACTTTAATAACATGATACGGATCGGGGACAATTGCCTTCGTGATTGATTCAACATTTGATAAATATTCGGCTAGAGTTACTAACGGGCGCTGCGGCCTTCTATAGTTTCATGGGGCATAAGTTATGTCAGTTATTTGTAGTGGTTTAAAGATAACCATCACTGTCTCTTAAAGAGTGTCATGATTGGAAAATTTTCATCAGGCAATCCCGAAACAAAAAAGACACTTGAAGCAAATGAAGAAAGGGCGAATGAGAGATGCACTCGCAGTGGTGAAAAGTTAGGCAAAAGGCAACCCAAATCGAAATTATCTTATAATATCATTGACCACAACGTAATATGTAGGTATATTAACATGTTACAATTAGGTACCTACCTACTTAGGTACAATAACTTAAAAAGATGTCATCATCATCATGTCAGCCGAAAGACGTCCACTGCTGAACATAGGCCTCCCCCAAGGCTCTCCACTCAGACCGGTCTTGTGCTTTCCGCATCCACCGCGATCCCGCGATCTTAACCAGGTCGTCGCTCCATCTTGTTGGAGACCTACCGCCAGCTCGTCTCCCGGTCCGCGGACGCCATTCGAGAACCTTTTGACCCCATCGGCCATCAGTCCTGCGAGCAATGTGCCCCGCCCATTGCCACTTCAGTTTCGCAATTCTTCCAAAAAGATGTACTTAATCAAAAATAAAAATAAAACGTTCAAATAGAAATTCATATGAAGAAATGATGTACGTAACATTGTTCTAATGGTATTTTGTTTTCTATCAGCACTAGGTTTGTTCAGCGTAACTTAAAGTAAATTGGTAGGTAAGAACTCGTATGAAATAACTACCAATTTGCAGTAATATTGGGAATACATCATTTTTATCCGTTGCCTTGTAGCTACCCGTACAATCTCAGCTTAATTATTTGTGACCAGATCAATTGGTGCTAATTTGTCCACGACATTAATTTTCTAAATTACTCATATACAGTTATGTATGTTTCTATAGGCCTTATGAAAAGATGCAAAGTTGCTCAACGAGCTATGGCGAGTGCTATGTTCGGAATTTCTCTACGGGATCGAATCAGAAATGAGCAGATAAGTAGAAGGACAAAGGGTCACCCACAAAGCCAAAAATAGAATAGAATTAGCTTGTGAAAGTGACATTGACTAGGCCATACCACATAATCTATAATAGTACTAGCGTACAGAATGGCCACCATGGAGTTACCCCACCCCTCAAGCGCAGATTGCAGGAAAACCGCAGGAAAGCAGTCGGGTGCGCAACGCGATGTATGTCGGCCGCACGGCACTAAGTTCGGGAGCAATAGTTTTGCGAAATGATAACGGTACCCTACCTACTTCCTTTTATAAATAAAGAATGATTTCTGAGATTATCGCGATTAATACATGAAATAACTACCTACCGAATAATTCGTTTAAGTTTGTAGTCGTATATTTATCTATTGTAATTGGAAATAATAAGACAGACACATTTTAAGTACCTAGGTTTAAATAAATAGAAAAGATTAACAATTACATTTATTTGCACATATCTAAGCCATAGCTACATATATACCTTTAAAAATCATTGGTAGTAAGTACTTATAGTACTAGGGTTTTGCGATAGTCAGCCCTGTGTATCTTACGCACACATTGACGCATGTACAGACGTTGTCGTGTTTATGTAGATTCAAGAACGCGTATTTTGACGTCGTGGCCGCCGTGTGGCCATAACACGGAGAACAGATAGCTGTTGGGGCCGAAAAGTTCTCCAAAGGAGACCGTGGATCGGCAAGTGCGGCGTAGGACGTCCACTATCGAGATGGACGGATGACCTGGTTGAAGCCAGGTACAAGGTGGATGCAGGCCGCTTCCAACCGAAGCAACTTGAGGTTTGTGCAGAAGGCCTATGTCCAACAGTGGCTGTTGATGATTATACATACGAGAACATTCATGAACATGAAACTACCGGAGACTCACTCATATTAAATGATATTGTATATTGTGATATTGTTGTGTCGCGTGAGCAGAGCGGTGGCGCGTAGTGTGCGTGTTGCGGCAGCCGCCGAGTCGCGTGCTCCTGAGAAGAAGGGCTACGAAATAGCCCGAAACATGTCGAGCTAAACTCGGTTTAAGACGTGAGTTATCCGTTACAAAATCATTTAATATGAGAACATTCATATTATGCTTGTGATAACGTCCCAAAATGACTGATCTGTTCACAAAGAAACTTGAAACTATGTTAGGGTAATTTAACTCGGGGATAGTATGCGTCTCACGAACGTGCAGATTTCCATTTTATTGTTACAAATAGGTAAAGTTTCCGCGTCTCAGGACCCGAGATAATGTCTCGCCGTTACTCAACGTTCTATCAGAACTGATACCTACGATTTTCCCATTAGTTAGTAAGTCAGCTAGGTTATTTTCTTCTCGGAAATACTGCCGAAATTGACCTCAATATACTATTTTATCGTTTAGGTATAAAAAATGGTTTGGCATCTTGATATTATCGATATATTTCTTATTTAAAATTTCTGTTCTTTTATCTTTTCATTGAACTCGTAGTGTCTACTCTTGTGTCTGATATCCTGTCAATCGTTCAAAGGTTAACAGGAAGAAATCCCTTTAACGGATAATTTCGCCTTTGTATATCTTAGTATCCTGTGTCTGCTATTTTTATGTGTTTTTATGTATAACAAAGAGTTTTACAATACAATACAATATTTGTCAAGTATGTATAACGGATTAAAGTATACGTGTAACTCGTTTTATCTACACTCATATAGTAAATCCTCAATTATGCGTTCAAAAACCATAGGTCCAGCATTACGACATTGGATTCTATTATGAACACGGCTGTATCGTGATGAGATTTCATACATCATTACAGCACGGGGGGGGGGGGGCCGCGACCACGTGCAGCAGCAAGCCGTCGCGCGCGCAGCTGACGCAGCTCGTGGGGCAGACATACCTACCTAGTTCTCGTTAATGCAGGTCATTCTCAATGGTTCGCGGAACACATGATAGAGGATTTAATATATGGATATAGATAAAATATTGTATGTAACTGTACGTAATTAGGCCTTAAAACACTCATGTGACCCTATTATGACACTCGGCTACGCCTCATTTCATAAACCCACACTCGTGTTTTAAGGAGGGCTATTACGATACAGTTGCATAAAATACTATTATGGCTCTGATTGTAATATTACACATATAATTTAATGTGGATGTAGGTACTTAACAAATAAATAGATACACAGTTGGCAGTTACTCTCCTGATAGGTAAATGCAGCCAATGTAAAACGCGAGTTTCCAATTTGATACGACACGTGTAATAGCTGTTTGTGTAACACACAGACTGGTTCACTTTAAACATCCGACAGTTCTATTCTATAAGAAAACATTTACGTATTGTCGTCTGACAACAATAAACTATCGAAATTGTACCTAACTCTCCTCGACAGGTAAAAAGTCGCTTTGAAACGGCGGCCACATCAAACTAATAGTTATTTATGTGGCTGGTGCATAATGAGAGGCATTAAAGTACGAGTGTAGTTTTATGTTTCATAATAAGATCACACGAGTGTTTTAATGCCTAATTATGTATAGCCGCATACATAACTTTATCTACATGCATCATAACTATAATATGTTCGGCCTGTATTTTGACGTTGACTTTGACTTTGACTTTGACTTTGACTTTGAATAATAATTATTATCTACATGCATGTCATAAGTTTTCTACAATATGTACAGATATGCATTGTTAAAAAAAATATTACCGATGCTTTAATGTAAACATTAAGATGCACTGTACTTTAATATGACCATTAAGAGGCAGCCGCAGATACCAGGTTTCTTAATAAAGGTCATTTGATAGTCGTTTCTGAACATATAGGGAAGTTATGATATGCATGTAGATAAATATCGTTTTATTTCGAGACCAACGTCCGGTGGTCTCTTTGCTCGTGCCTGTTTTACGAATAACTCGTTCTAAACGAAAGCGGCACTTTATTTGCGGACACGACTTTTTAGGCTAAGATCCCACCGTTGGATTCTGTTCTGTAACTGACTATTTTTTTCAATTAGGGTATTTTGGTGTTCCACTGCCTGGCAAAGGGATCATTCATTTGCCTGGAGGTCAAGATCAACGGTCTGGTGTTATGTCAGGCCATTCCTTTGTGTAGGTATACGTCCAAAATTGTTTCGTCTTCTCTCTCTCGATCTGCCTTTTGTGGGTGCATGCGACAGATGTGTCCAGAACTAGTTCAATTTTAGCTTAGCAGTTTTTTACTAAACTATGCCAAAGATTTAGCAGCAAAAAAATTTGTACATTAGACGCTACGGTGCGGTACTGAGAAAGTAGTGCCATCTCTTTTTGTCTATCTGTTTTGTTGTAAGGTAATTGTCAACACTATTTCCTTTGTTATGATTCCAAATATGAGCTCACTCATTTCAATGTTGACACATTTCGGCACGGTTTAAAGAATACAAAACTTTTAAATCTTTGATGCGTTCGTGAGGTCATAAAACGCTGAATGATTGACTAGTGAAATCTAGTGAAATCTTGCCGCAAGTCCCTTCTTTCATAATATTTTTTAAAGAATTACATGCGGGAGAATTTTGTCCTGCAATTCTACGGCATTGTATGACCCCCCTATGTAAAATTTTTATATAAGTCTCGTTTCGATCAAGTAAAACGTAGGTACAAAATTTATGGCGGGATTTTAGGCTATTTGTAGAGTTCTTTTGTTTGTAGTTCGCTGGCCATGTGACGGGGTCAATTGAAACTGCATGGAAAATTGAAAACATAGGACAATCAGTGTATACTTAGTTAAATCCAATCTGCTTTAATAGTGGATTTTCCGCGTTCGTTAAGCATGATAAATGTTTTTCGTACGACTTAAACCTATTTCTTGACAATAGGTACACATCAACATGAAAGCATGTTGTCACGAATACTTATGTTTTCATTTTTTCGTTCTTACACTCAGGATCGTTTAGAGCTGCAGTTCCCGAATTTTTTAAACCACAAAACCCTTTTGAAGAATTATATGGTCAGTAATTTTGCAGAATCTTCGCGGAGCCCCAGAACACCACTGAACTCTTTGAAAAAAGATAGTTTACACGACATGATTATCCATGGCGAGCACTTTCTACGCTTAAATTATTCTGTTGGCGCTCATGCGCTCTAAGATGGCTTACATAGCTTATCTTTTTTGCGAACGAACGGCATTATAATATAATTTAGACTTTAGAGTAAGACCTTAACCCATATCCTCAGTCGCCTCTTACGACATCCACGGAAGAAATTGAGATATGTTACTACCCGACACCACACGGCAAAGCGGTAACGTTTCGTGTGCTCTGCCTAACCCATTTGGGAATACAGGCGTGATGTTTGTGTGTGTGTGTGTTAGAGTAAGACCTCCAGACACCTCCAGAGTTAAACATTTTCACCGTTGATGAAAACGTACCTAGTTCATTATCTTCTATTAACTGCCAAACGTGACATGAAATGCCACATGCGAATCGGAAATTTTACGTTAATCAAACACTGTACCAAACCACAACATCAAAGCAATTATTGAGTCAGCAAACAAACCCTATCGGTGCAAAACGGCAATCGCACTGACGCCAATGCACTCAACATAATGACCCTCCCTGCACAAAATGGCGTCTCTATTGCAGTAAAAGTACTTAAAACTTTATGATGCACAGATAAGGTCGAAATTTGGTAGTGTGTCTATCAAATATGCGGGACATTAGTCAGCAAAATGAGTGGAGGTGACAAGATGGCCGCTATATTTCAACAGAATTATGCTTGAGTAATCTGATTAGCTGGTCTTTTACAAGGGTTTTGTTGAAAATTTACGCTTGTTAGTATATCATGTCGGAGTTGGAAGTCAGTATTTATATACGTATTTAAAAGGGTAATAAATTATAAATTAGAATAAATACTGTTTGTTTTCTCGCATTGTTTTTCTGATGCCCGACAGTCTCTATATACCCGTGTTTTCTGTACTGCTTACTATGTGTTGGTGTTCAATAAAGAGTTATTTTTCAAAAATGTCCGTAAAAGTTGACATTATTCTTTACATATCAGAAAGTGAAGTACATAGTTTATGGTCAGCGAAAAATTAAAAAGTTAAAAAGATTGCAGGCGCGCTAGCTCGACAATAATGAATTAGCGCGCATGCAATCAGTCACTTTTTTTTTAAGTTAAAAAGGCCATGGAAATGTTGGCACAAGTCGAATACAGCCAAGTCTAATGGCCGGTATCAGATATTTTGTTGGAACTCCGGACTTTTTCTATTGGGTCTGAAATAGCTTGTGGTGTTTTCGGTGGAAAAATACACCTGCAGTTTATTTTTAATGAAAAAAGGCGGGAAAGCATAAGAAAAATATTGGAATAAAATTAAATTTTATAATATATTTTGAAAAAAAGTTTATTCTATTTCAGAATTATTCACCATTTTTGAGAAAAGCATTATATTAGTCTAGGCTGGAATAGCAATTGCTGGCTTCGTATTAGTTAAACGGACTCGCAAGCTCGTCCGTTTAATACTCATACTCAGCCAGCAATTGCCTACTTCCAGACCACGACAATAATCTACTATTGTATTGTAGTATTTACACAGCTGTATCTGGCGTGGAGACAATGGTAGCTGGAAAAATTACTGGCACAAAGATTCTACCTAGTTCAGCAATCAGCAGTGCCTGTTCCTTACATAAAAATAGTAGCGTACTTACAAAACTGAAAACTAACAATTTTAACAAGATTTTATAACTTGCCCTGTTGTATAGGTTAAATCTTAGATTAACTTAAAGTTTGGAATCTATAAACAATATGTACTCGTAAGTTTGATGGCAATGCAAGTACAGTTTTCAAAAAGACTTGTATGTATTTAAAACATTTTTCTTAACAAAAACTTGTTCTTATTTGGAACGACATATAAGAGGTGCCTTTTTTTTTAGTTACTGCGATTTTTTCCCGACTGTGATAATAGTACCTATACATTCCAAAAGTAGGTACCTATTGTTAATATTCTATGGATTGAGTATTAAAGTGTCTATACAGAGAGTCAAGAATGGCATCAATAATATGATTGTGAACCGCGACCAGAAGCTTTTAACCCGAACATTATGCTTAGTGCTTCCACTTACAAGTTATAATTCGCATAGAGCTAACTAAGTACATAATATAACTTGCTTTTTGTCAGCAGTACTCTTATGTTTGCTCAACAAAATTTTATAAAAAATAAAAACAAATCGAGTGCGTCAGAAGTGTATCAAACTCGCATTTCCTAAACGAATAAAAATCTCATAGCTGTACGCGCCAAGTTTCCAAAAAAGCGAAGAGTGAAGCGTCCGGTGCATCCGAAAAACTTTTTGTTTTTATAAAATCTTAGCAAATACCTACCTACCGTAAGGGCAAAATACTGAGTCCTGAATCTTATCTGTAGCCAATTTTTATGGTGTTCCTCTGATGGGTAAAGGTCTCCACTTTTAGGATTCCGTAGCCAAAATGGCAAAAACGGAACCCTTATACTTCCGCCATGTCTGTCTGTCGGTCTGTCCGTCCGCGGCTTTGCTCAGGGACTATCAATGCTAGAAAGCTGTAATTTTGCACGAATATATATGTAAACTATGCCGACAAAATGGTACAATAAAAAATTCAAAAAACATTTTTTTTAGAGTACCTCCCATAGCCGTAAAGGGGTTTTTTTTTTCTCATCCAACCTTGTAGTGTGGGTGTCGTTCGATAGGTCTTTTAAAACCATTAGGGGGTTGCTAGAACGATTTATCGATTCAGTGATTAGTTTGCAAAATATTCAACTTTAAAGTGCAAATTAAAATCGAGCGTCCCCCCCCTCTAAAATCTAAACCGGTGGGTGGAAAAATTGGAAAAAAATTAGGATGGTAGTAAATATATCAAACTTACAAGGAAAACTATAACGGTTAAGTTTTCTTGAGAGTTATTAGTTGTTTAAGAGTAAATAGCAGCCTAAGGTATAAAATATACCTAAACTTGGAATATTCCGTACAAAATACGAAATCCTTGGAAAAATATTACTTAATTTTTTCGTAATGGCTACGGAACCCTATTTTGGGCGCGTCCGACACGCTCTTGGCCGGTTTTTTTAAATATAAGAACCGGAAAACGAGCATGCGGGTCATCTGATGGGAAGCAATCACCGCCGCCCATATGGGCACCTACACTAGGGTTATCACAGGTGGTGGTGGTGTTAGGAAATATTTATCTTTTTATCTATTTTTTTACAAACTTCTGACTTTTATAATGCTGTATTTTTTTTGGATAAAAGTAATGATTAAATTTAAAAAAAATATAAGGCAGATTCAAGAAATGGGATAGTGATATAAATTGTTATTGCAGTTTCATATAGATAAAGTAAAACACTCACTCAAAGTGAACATTAACAGCTGGTGAAATAGCAACCTAAACCGGGTCACACCTTAGCAAGAAAATCAGCGCGACCGCGACCATGCCGCCGTCGCAATGACTAATGCGTCGCGGTCGACCCTCGCAACTTTCGCGGACAGAATCGCACGCCGCTACTGAGAACCGCACAACTCAGAAATGGGGCAAATGCTCGGTTATAGTAGATTATTGTCGTGGCCTGGAAGTAGGCAATTGCTGGCTGAGTATGGGTATTAAACGGACGAGCTTGCGAGTCCGTTTAACTAATACGAAGCCAGCAATTCCTATTCCAGCCGAGACTAATATAAAGCTTTTCTCAAAAATGGTGAATAATTCTGAAATAGAATAAACTTTTTCTCAAAATATATTATAAAATTTAATTTTATTCCAATATTTTTCTTGCTTTCCCGCCTTTTTTCATTAAAAATAAACTGCAGGTGTATTTTTCCACCGAAAACACCACAAGCTATTTCAGATCCAATAGAAAAAGTCCGGAGTTCCAACAAAATATCTGATACCGGCCATTAGACTTGGCTGTATACGACTTGTGCTAAAATTTCCATGGCCTTATTAACTTTAAAAAAAAAGTGACTGATTGCAGGCGCGCTAATTCATTATTGTCGAGCTAGCGCGCCTGCAATCTTTTTAACTTTTCGCTGACCATAAACTATGCACTTCACCTTCTGATATGTAAAGAATAATGACAACTTTTACGGAAATTTTTGAGAAAAATATCATTAAAATATGATTATTACTGGCAAGTTGCAAGAGCTTTGAACAAACTAATAGATTTTGATGATACATAAGTACTACGAGTCATTGGGGCATACGAGCATTGAGGCAACGAGCATGGGGTCACCTGATGAGAAGCAATTACCGCCGCCCATGGACACACAGATGCATTGCCGGCCCTTTAAGAGACTGATGCTCGTTTTTTCTTTCAATTCAAGCTCGAGTTTTTCGTCATCATTATCATCATATCAGCCGTAAGACGTCCACTCTTGGACATAGGCATTCCCCATAGACCTTCGTTGCTTTTTGAAAGCAGCCTACATCCACAGTAAACTTGACGCGTGACTCTGACAGTATTATTCTTCTTTCCAGAGCTTATGTTAACTCTTGAGTCTTTATTGTCTAACGCACTCAGAATTACAATTGTTTTCACCGCTTGTTTCTGTCACAAGGTGCAAGATGAGGGTAGAAAGAGACAGTGAATGCGACCGGGAGCACCCGGGCGTCTTGCTCGCAGCTTATGATGAGCCTGAGTCCTTTGCCACCTGTTTGTGTAGCTTTTATTTGTGTAGTCAAGTCTTGTTTTCTGTGGTAGCATTTTTTTTATTATTAATCAATACGGCCTCTGGTTTATATAATAGTTAAGATTATTTTATTGGAGTCTTTTTGTATTTTTTTATTTCAACTCCAAATTTGTTACTTTTACGGTCATCCCGTGAAATTCAAAGGAAATACAAACTGAAACATGGATGCGCAGAAAAACCCAGAAAAAGAGACCAGCGCTGGGAATCGAACCCAGGTCCTTGGCTACCACTTCACCACCACCACCACTTGTCGCTAGTGTCGCTGCTTAAGTGACTTGGAAAAAAGCAGGCTAAAATGTGTGGTGCATGGGAGAAATTTGTGTCTAGACTCCTGACCAGTGCTGGTGTAGGGGTATGGCACGCAGTACGGAATGCTGAGGACCTGGGTTCGATTTCCAGCGTTGGTCTCTTTTTCTGTTATTTTTTTGTGCATCAATGTTTCAGTGTGTATTTTCGTTATTATAATGGTTCTTTTACATCACAATCATTGTGAATTTAATTACGACTACGTAATTATCGCATTATTTCAGTTAGGTACTTATTCTGCCTTCCTGCCTTGACGCGGGCCAGCAATTCGTGGCGCACATTTTTCCGACCACAACGTTTTGTTCAACTCCCCGTCCAAATGTTTCTGTTAGCTATTTTAAATTCATCAAGTTTACGAATTATTCATGATTCGGAACTGAGATTCTTTGAGGTCACGTCAGATGTTTTTATTTGCATTTAAATACGTATTTTGTTTGGGTCTGGAATTTTTATGAGCATTTTAATAACTGTAGATGATTCTAAGTCACCGACATAGCTCGAAGAATATGCAGGCAATGAGCGGGCCACATTGCTCGAAGAATAGATAACCATTGGAGGAGAAAAGTCCTCGAGTGGTGACCACGAACCTTATGAAGCGTTGGCAGCCCTCCCACTTAGGCAGGATGATGATATCGCAAGAGTTGCGGGCAACCCGTGGATGTAAGTGGCGAGTTGTCGTTCATTATGGCGTTTTAAGGGGAAGGCCTTTGTTCAACAGTAGACGCCTTCCGGCTGATGATGATAATGATTCTAAGCGACATTTTTTATGATGGAAATTTACTTTCAGCTGCTCCTTTATTACTACCTACTACACTTTTATTGCAAAATGAGGAGGATGAGGATGATGAGGTTATTATTATACTACAATCTAGAGCCCGGATTTTTTGTAGTATTTTCGAACTGTCGTAGAGATGTCGTCTTTGATTCTTTGACTAACCGTTGGACTGTCAATATTCGCCGCTGATGCCGTCAAAGAGGTGAAACTTGAGTCGGGAGTCCTGATGATCAAATCTATGGCATTTAGACTGCATTTCAACCAGAAATGTGCGATGTGTAGCGAGTGATGTGTTTTTCTGAAAAAACTTTGTCATGAACCAAATAGAAACGCTTCATTTGCCTATCCTTTCTCAGCACAGATCTAGTGGAAACAGCTAAGCGCAGTGAGGATGGGTAAATGAAGCGTGGCGCATGAATAATACTTTCCTCCCAACACATTCTCGCACATCTCTCCTAAAAACGCGGCCTTAAAGTCACATTTCAGTTTAGTTCTGTTCACGACTTAGCAGTCACCCTGTGTGCTAATAATTACTATTATAAGCATCATACATACATAATAGACCGTTTCTATCGATACAATATCCTTTACATTAGAAATTAATTTACGCAAAGCTTTCAGGAAGGTTTCAAGCGCGGCAAGGCATGCTCAAGTGCCTGTTAGTGGTTTCTTCAATGGCACCCACTTACCTGTTTAAGATAAGGCGGAAGTTATTAAAGGGCCGGATGTGTATATTTATAAAGATGCGATATCGCTGAGTTTTACCCCGTAGGTACGTAGGTACGTATACCTACGACATAGATAGATAATCACACACACAAAGAACACTGCTGAGCGGCCCGTCTGGCTGCTTGCTGAGCGGCCGGTCTGGCTGCTTGCTGAGCGGCCGTCTGGCTGCTTGCTGAGCTGCCCGTCTGGTTGCTTGCTGAGTGGCCCGTCTGGCTGCTTGCTGAGTGGCCCGTCTGGCTGCTTGCTGAGTGGCCGTCTGGCAGCTTGCTGAGCTGCCCGTCTGGCTGCTTGCTGAGCGGCCCGTCTGGCTGCTTGCTGAGTGGCCCGTCTGGCTGCTTGCTGAGCGGCCCGTCTGGCTGCTTGCTGAGCGGCCCGTCTGGCTGCTTGCTGAGCGGCCCGTCTGGCTGCTTGCTGAGTGGCCCGTCTGGCTGCTTGCTGAGCGGCCCGTCTGGCTGCTTGCTGAGTGGCCCGTCTGGCAGCTTGCTGAGCTGCCCGTCTGGCTGCTTGCTGAGCTGCCCGTCTGGCTGCTTGCTGAGCGGCCGCCTGGCTGCTTGCTGAGCGGCCCGTCTGGCAGCTTGCTGAGTGGCCCGTCTGGCTGCTTGCTGAGCGGCCCGTCTGGCTGCTTGCTGAGTGGCCCGTCTGGCTGCTTGCTGAGCGGCCCGTCTGGCTGCTTGCTGAGCGCCCGTCTGGCAGCTTGCTGAGCGGCCCGTCTGGCTGCTTGCTGAGCTGCCCGTCTGGCTGCTTGCTGAGTGGCCCGTCTGGCTGCTTGCTGAGTGGCCCGTCTGGCAGCTTGCTGAGCGGCCCGTCTGGCTGCTTGCTGAGTGGCCCGTCTGGCAGCTTGCTGAGCGGCCCGTCTGGCTGCTTGCTGAGTGGCCCGTCTGGCAGCTTGCTGAGCGGCCCGTCTGGCTACTTGCTGAGCTGCCCGTCTGGCTGCTTGCTGAGTGGCCCGTCTGGCTGCTTGCTGAGTGGCCCGTCTGGCTGCTTGCTGAGCGGCCCGTCTGGCTGCTTGCTGAGCGGCCCGTCTGGCTGCTTGCTGAGTGGCCCGTCTGGCTGCTTGCTGAGTGGCCCGTCTGGCTGCTTGCTGAGCGGCCCGTCTGACTGCTTGCTGAGTGCCCGTCTGGCTGCTTGCTGAGCGGCCCGTCTGGCTGCTTGCTGAGCGGCCTGTCTGGCTGCTTGCTGAGCGGCCCGTCTGGCTGCTTGCTGAGTGGCCCGTCTGGCTGCTTGCCCTCTTTCCGGTAAGCTGTAAAAGCCGTCGGAGGAAAAAAAACAAAGAACACACAGTCAACCAAACACCGAACAACCAAACACAGTCAAAGAAGCTGAATTGAACCCTTGTACTACTGATGTCATATTGACATTTCATACATCTCTGTTGAAATGATTTATGAAAAAGTCCCATCCTGTACGCGATTCAGTTTACTCGACTGTACACGTGCAAAATAGAGCTTAAGCTTAAGATGCCTCTCCGACTAGCGAAGGTTGGCAGTCAGTTCTGAAGATTTCTTTTGCCTTTATAATGGGAGAAAGCTTTGTGTAAAATTCCAAGCTCCTTTATTTAGTACTTTGGGACTGCACGTTGATATAATAAATATAAATCATTCATCATCATTCATCATCACTGCTGAACAAAGGCCCTTAGAACGCCACAATGAACGACAACTCGCCACTTACATTTCATGCATCCATGTTTGCTTTCACGGGGTGTCCGGGCAAGAAATATCGAGACAGAGGAGTGGAAAGAGAAGCATGTCGGTAACGCCAGTACAATGAACGCCATATCAAAGTCAAAGGCAAAAGTCTTTTCTTAGTTTCAGATTAGGTCAATTGGTGTCAGTTGTCCCATAATATTTATTTATTAATAATTAATAAATAATATTAATTAACATAAAATTAAATTATTAATTAAGTTTAATTTAATTATTATTTATTTAATTAAATTATTATTTATATAAACTGACACCCATTGACCTAATCTCAAACTAAGAAAAGACCTTTGACTTTGATAATGGCGTTCATTGTACTGGCGTTACCGATATGCTTCTCTTTCCACTCCCCGTCTCGACCCTTCCGGTCCAGGGCGAAGCGTTAACATTAATAGTTCGCAATGTTATTAATAGAGCCTGCACTGATTTATCCGGCCCTAAATAACTGATCAGTAGTTGCCAGGGCCAGCCCAATGACGAGGGTCGTATCCGCTTTACTTTTTAATGTCCGCGGTGGATAATAAGACGCGAGCGAGGAGCGACTGACGTGAAAAAAGTTGTTGATGAAATATTCGGTAGAAACTATATGAATATGGGGTTGAGATGTAGATATTGAGATTGACGAAAGCGTCTTGTGTGGAATCAGTATCGGAGGTACCATCAGCCAAATAAGTGGTCTATCAAATGAATATGTCGCTAAAGTCGAACTTTCAAGTTGACAGACACGTCTATTGGCATTATTGTTTTATAACATGCAATTATCAACTTTAGGGTGGTAGACCACATATTTGGCTGATGGTACCATCATCATCATGTGGTCTACCACCCTAAAGTTGATAATCGTTTGTATGTCAATATAATGCCAATAGACGTGTCTGTCAACTTGAAAGTTGAACTTTAGCGACATATTCATTTGATAGGAAGTTGTTTAAAAATTTGGTAAACCACTTATTTGGCTGAGGATACATAGATACTGTCAAGGAAACTGAATGACGTAACTTCCAGGGTGGAACTTTTCATTATCAAGTTCGCTATGATTTCTTTGGCAAATGTATAGGATGTCAACATGACATTCAACAAAGTTGTAACAATCGTAGACAATGCCATGAAATCAAATATCAAAATAAAAAATCATAAAATCAAATAAAATACTTAGTTCTGCATAATATGTGAGTGTATTGTAAGTGCAGTCGAGGAAACTGAATCACGAATCAGGGTGGAACCTATGTGCTACTAATGTTATGTTGACATCCCATACAGAGCTAAAGAAATCATAGCAAAATTGAAAGGGTATGAAAAGGTTCCACCCAGATACGTGTGTTTACTACTATTTAACAGCTATACAAAGGATAAAATCTGGTTTCTATCTAGAAAATATATTTATTTGGTATCTTAGTTCCTGACACTGTAGGTACTAGAATGAACCCCATCTCCATTCTAAGCTCGAGAGGGCAATCGAATCGAATCGCTCTAACTTCTCTAAATAGAAGAAAGGAAACGGTTATTGGAGCAAGAGCGAGCCATGTATTATACTCTATTTCACACTGGTGTACTAAAAGATTTTGTTTGAGTACATTAATTTTGCATAATTGTAGTAAGTACTACATAGTTACTGCTACAGCTACACAAAAGTAGCTGTACACTTTTGCACTTTGTCGTTTTACAGCCACGTACTAAACGCCATGCAAGATTGTTAATGCGACAGAGTAAAAAAGTGATGCACTACTTTTGATGCTGACTGTACAACCTTATGTGATAATAAGGAGTCAATTAGTTGGATTAAAAAAACATGTCCATCAGAGGGCAGTACGTCTAGTGTATACTTATCCGTCGTTCGGCGAAAAATTCTAGAAAACAGAAAATAGAGGTAATGGTGCCTAAAGAGTCAGTGAGTTAAAAGTGTATCCTTGCTTCTTTTCATAAAAAAGGTTGCCTGGAAGAGCTCGCTGTTAAACGATAAGGCCGCCTATGGCTTACCTAGTGATTATCTCTCTGTGTATCTGTTTACTGTATCGCTTACTATTTGTTGTGTACAATAGCTATAGTCATTGTATTGTATTGTATTGTGAAACTAACAAAAGCGTATTTTTACGGTAGTTCATTCTCCGCTTTTTTCTCCTAACTTAAACATCGGACCTTTATGTAGACGAGGGTACAGTCTGGGCAGTTTTTAGATTCCGTTGACCTCTGGATTGTCAATGAGTCCGTTGATACTGATGAATGGTTCTCGTGCTTGTAAAATATTCAGGTCTCTCTTTTTTGACGACAAAACTTGGGTGCTGCCACAGAAGTAATAAAGAGGCACAGAAATGACACGCAGGCTAAAAGCACGAAACCACATTATGTTTAGAAAGTCATAAATCTATGTATTTGCTGGGCAAAGCCTGTGTATATCCGATAGTGATGTAAACTAACTTTTTTATACCGATTTACTGAGCAAAAAACTTATTATAAATTTCTTAACAATTGTCAGTGCTTTAAAAGGAAGAATTTGAATTACCCATTTTATTCATAAAGGCTTCTACCTAAATACCTAAATTATGGTTTTAGATACTTTCCAAAGACACGAGTACGTTCAAAGGTCAACCGTTCAACGATTAACTGGAAGAGATCATCTCTTTCTCTTGTTAATTTCATGTTTTTAATGTACAACCTTTTGGTACTTAAAATTTAACCAAAGATTCGACCTTCGATAGAAAAATCTTGACAACCTGAATAAATCGTAAAAATCGAAGATACCCCTTCCCCCTTTCGCCGCGCCTTAAATTGATTACCCAAATTGGCCGTCATTTCTCTCAGTGGGCATGGCGGACGAAATGATCTGTCATTTCCCTTACGCAGCTTATTGTATTATAAATATCGCTGATATCTGGGATTGAAGTCATTCCCGAAGCTTTTGAGATGAGTGCCGTTAAAATTTGCTTTCGAGTGTTCCTTTTGTCGAATACAATGAAGCCAAATCGTGTCTGCACTCATTTAAAATTCAGCTATATTATACACGATAAAGAAGGTACGCATAGTTTTTACATAATAATATATGAATTCAAGTTGGAAGGTTTTTTTTTTACGTAGGACCATTTAAACTACACAGCTAGCAATATAAATGTTATCTTATGAACTAAAAGAATTTATTTGCTCAACCCACCTTCCTATATATCAGTCACGCCACAGTGGTAATTTTTTTTTGGGGTAGTACCCCATAGACGTAGTGGGGGTGATTTTTTATTCTCCACTAACTCTATAGTGTGGGATATCGTTAGGTAGGTCTTTTAAAACCATTGAGGGTTGTCAGGACGATTTTTTGATTCAGTGATCTGTTTGCGAAATATTCAACTTTAAAGTGCAATTTTACATTAAAATCGAGCGCCCTTCCCCCTCTAAAATGTAAACTGTTGGGTGGAAAATTTAAAAAGATTCAGGATGGTAAGTACATCAAAACAAGGAAAATTATAACGGCTAAGATTGCTTGAGAATTATTAGTAGTATAAGAGTAAATAGCAGCCTAAGGTATATTTTTTTTTTTACATAAAACTGACCGTGATTGACCCCTATCTCACCTGATGTTAAGTGTGAAGTTTGCAGAGATATACCTTAACTTGGAAGATTCCACACAATGCGAAATCCTTAGAAAAATATTACTTGATTATTTCGTTATGGCTACGGAACCCTATCTTGGGCGTGTCCGACACGCTCTTGGCCGGTTTTTTTTAATAGTATTGTTTGCTGATAGCATGGCATGCTAAAACAAGTGAATGCTGGTATTTATTTTTTATAGAAAAGAGGCATTTTGTTGACCTTATCTCTATGAATTGTGATCATCTTTCTTATAAAAAAGCAATCAACATTTTCGACGATGTTATTAAATATTTCATGACAGATCAAATTTACGGCTAAAGTCAATTTTCTCTAAATTACAAAACCTTGTTTTGCTCAAATAAATGACGCTTACAGCAGATATTATTTTTCGTTGAAGCCAAAAATATTGCTAGGTATACCATACCTGCTGCTTTTTCTCTAGGGTGTAGTTTAATTGCAAACAAGTAAGTTTTCATATGGATATGTTTTAATTTCTGTTTTACTAGCTGTTGTCCTTAATCTTGTCTACTTCCCGCGGTAAATTAATTATTTAGCCCAAAAAAGAAATGTCAAAAACCTACAATAATTACCATAAAGCCAGTAAGTACTCTTAAGTGCACGTCTTCAAAGTAAGGATTAATGAAAATATTAAGTTAGCAAATCATTATACAACTTGAAAGTACAATGCTTCATTTAATGCATCCCTCATCTACATAATCTCAAACAATCGCTAACTAAATCATCCATTAATTGACTCTAAGTTTGTGTACTTTAATTATAATTATTCAAGGCACACAATAACAATAACAATCTAGATAATACAGTAATTTAAGCAAAGACGACACTTCTGGCATTATCGATCGTATGCCGAATTTTACTCTTGGTAGTCCGTGTTAGTTACTCAAAAGCATAACAGATGGCGCTGCCCTTGCTGATTCTTTGCAGTTCTATAGAGACGAAAGGGCGTCAAATGTAAAAACGTGATTTGAAAGCAGAATTCTTATTTAAAAGCTATAAATTTTCATATATAACTTTAGAATAATAATATATCTAATGATATTGCTAGTAATATAATATCAGAAGCGTCTCGTATTACCAAAAATTTGAGTGTAACGTTCGTCGTTCTACATCGCGCTTACGGAGTTTTGCCGTCTCTTGAGTATATATAGAGTATTTACGCCTTACCGTACGAGGGTCCGTATCTACACAGTGAAGCAGTACCCCGGGGCTAGAGCTGCCTTAAATCTAGCCCCACTTTGGTGACAAGTATTTGGGGGTGTATTTGTCTACCAGGTTCAGGCTCTCACGCCTCGTCCGAATCCCAGGCCCATGCCTGTCCTCTGGCCTTGGCCCTGCCTTGCGCCATTCAGCCAGACCGAAAGGTTTGCGCGTCCGATGCCACTCAATTAATGAGGTGAAAGGTTCTTACGAGCCACAGGATGTAATCCTACCAACACTGTAGTAGATAATTTGACCCTCTTTTTTATAGCTAGTTGTTTCCCGCAACTTTAGCTGCATTTCGTAGTAGAGTTGCACTTTCTAAAGATAAAAGGTAGCACATAATAATGTTTATTAAGAAAATTTTGTCATTTCTATTTTGTTTTAATTCGCTAGCTTTATTAGTTTAGAGAATTATGATACCTATATTTTTATTTTGGAAAATGTCTTTCTGCCAAGTTTTTTGCGGTGCATTCTTCTTGACAATTAATTCATTCCGAAAGAGAGAATAAACGTTATGATTTTACAAAAACCAGCCAAGTGCGAGCTTGAAGGTTCCGTACAAATTTAAAAATCTGTATCTACAAAAATCCAATGTAACCAGAGCCCTGCTTCTAAGCTAAATGAACGCAGTGTGGGAACATTTTATATTGTTTTTTTGAGTTTATTATTGTTAGTTGTGGTAGTGACAATATATCTACACATTAGGCATGTTTATGTTTACATTATTGTCTTAACGATTTTGGTTCTTGAGATACAGCTGTGTGGCAGACAAACGGACAAAAGAACACTGTAGCAACATTAATCGGGTTCAGATTGTCAATCTTCGGATACGGAACTCTGATAAACGGTACCTCTATTTTTTGCCATGTATTGAAAAGATATAGCGAAACAGCCTTTTTTTATTAAAATTAACAAGATCACATTCCGCACTCTGTGCTTTGTGCACAAAAGTGCATTCCACAATATGAGCCGTTTTCCACACAAAGTGCATCCCGTTATGTGCATGCTTTGTGTTTGAAAGAATGTGGTACGCCAATTTTGCTTTTTTAGGGTTCCGGAGCCAAAATGGCAAAAACGGAACCGTCCGTCCGCGGCTTTGCTCGGGGACTATCAATGCTAGAAAGCTGTAATTTTGCACGAATATGTATGTAAACTATGCCGACAAAATGGAATAATAAAAATTTCAAAAAAATATTTTTTTAGTTTACCTCCCATAGACGTAACGTGGGTGTGATTTTTTTTCTCATCCAACCTTGTAGTGTGGGGTAAAACCATTTTTCGATTCAGTGATTTGTTTGCAAAATATTCAACTTTTAAAGTGAAAGATTTCATTAAAATCGAGCGTCCCCCCCCCCTCTAAAATCTAAACCGGTGGGTGGAAAATTTGAAAAAATCATAATGGTAGTAAGTATATCAAACTTTCAAGAAAAACTATAACGGCTAAGTTTGCTTGAGAATTATTAGTAGTTTAAGAGTAAATAGCAGCCTAAGGTATAAAATTTAAATATAACTAACCTTAGAAGATTCCGTATGAAATACGAAATCCTTAGAAAAATATTACTTAATTTTATCGTAATGGCTACGGAACCCTATTTTGGGCGTGTCCGACACGCTCTTAGCCGGGATTTTTATTGAGAGGACCAGTTTTTGACTACTCGTCCACACAGAGACAAAACTTTTGGTGAATTCCCCTAGAATAGTCAAGTTAGTGAGTCTAGCTAGTAGTTAGTCTAGGTCTTAACCCTCTGTCATCTTGCGTATTAATGTTATACTTAGTTAGTTTATTTATATGTTGATGTATCTACCTATCTATCTGTTAAGATTTGTTGTGTATGTGTATTATATGAGTTAGTTTTATGTATTCTTGATATTGCTCTAATCTAGTTACTGTAAATTGCATCACCTGCTAAAATTAACTCCTTACACACACACGCAAACATCACGCCTGTATTCCCAAATGGGGTAGGCAGAGCACACGAAACGTTACCGCTTGGGAGCCACTTTTAGCAATTTTAGGTTTAAAAATAATTCCTTACTTCTGTCCATTGTAAAGGTTACCTGGAAGAGATGGCTATGAAGCGATAAGGCCGCCTATTGCTTGCCTTAGAAAATCTTTATGTATATACCTGTGTTTTCTGTACTGCGTTGGTGTGCAATAGAGTTATTGATTTGTATTTTTAACCCCTGACGAAAAGTAAGAGGGGTATTATAAGTTCGACGCCAATGTGTATCTATCTGTCTGTCTGTGGCATCTTACCTCTCTAACGAATGAATGAATGACTATCGAATTCTTGTGGGAATTTTGTAAAATCTCTGTGTTTTAATTCAACTACAACAGATATTGAATGGTTCGAAACTTCATGGGTTCGAGCTTTTTTGGCATAGTCTCACAAGGCATGGCATCGTGTCACCGAAACTCATATCGCATAATCTTATTTGGCCTAACACCTTGTGTTCTAACCTAACTTACTTTTCTATTAGCAATTAATTTCTGTGTGGGGTGCGATTTTTCTTGGGAACACAATGTGATGGTTTCGATATGCGAAATTATGCAAAATGACTCTTATGCTAAGTAAATTTTATACGAAGTTATTAGTCTGATAAAAAAAAATGCGATACGTGTGCTAAGTGAATTTCGGACACATAAGATTACGCCAGATTTAGAGTGCATGCGACAAAAGCCTCTAATAACTAAAATAATTGCATTAAGCAAACAGTCTTGTTCTCATACAACGGGACCAAACAAACTATCCAATTTCACACCGTTCGAGTGCAAGAGAAGTTATAGCCATTGCTTTTCATTCTATACAAAGACGTCACTCCTAATAATTTCCCCACACTCGTATCTCATTCAATAATGCTGCAGCAAAAGTAGCCTTATACAAAGCTGTTATGTTTCTAACTTCAAGCGAAGACGTAATCGATGTGCGCGCATGCTAAAGCTATATAAAATGCAGTGCAGTAAGGTTTCACCTGCGAAGTAATTTCAGCTACATTTTGTTGGAAGTTCGCGTTTTCCGGGTATTGTCTGAAACAAAGAAAGGGAGTGAGATTTTTTTATTACCAGCTTACTTAATTCTACTAACTAATTTTAAGATGTATTTTTTGTGTGTGATGAATTTTTTTTTGAGATTAAGACAGTATATCGTCATTACTCAGTCAGTAGTGAACTATATGAACATTATTTTAAGGGACAATTTTCTTGATGTATTGATTTCAGATACGAGATTTTTTCAAAGTAGTGAAGATATGTATAGTTCTAACAATAATATATAGAAACATGAGCTAATAGCAATTTTACGGATACAATCGTAATGGGGAATATCTGAAAATTTTAGAAACGCTTGAAACTTTTTATATCAATTGGAATAAATTTTCTAATTAACAGAAAAAATATCAGATAGCAGAGTAGCATCAATTAATTTAAAAAATGAAAGAGTTTTCTTTACCGCCAAATTACGACAGTCCGGTCGGTTACGGGTTGTTCCATAGTCCAGAATAAAAAAAAAAAGAATTTATGTGTCTTTGACTCGATCGTTTTGACAGGTGACAATACTTTTCACCGGCCGAATAATACTGACATGGAAATCCCGACGCTGTTTTTCATGTACACGCCCATAGAAACTGACATGAGCTTCTATGGGTGTGTAGATGAAAATCAACCGAAGCAACTGGAGGTCATAAAGCCTGATGTCCAACTGTGGACGCCCTAAGGCCGATATGATGATGATGAAGAAATTTCGAGAATGTTTGTTCAAACTCATTCAACATTTGACACTTTCAATTGTAACTATATGTTTGGGGGCAAGGTAGTGCCCTGCCAAGTCGAGCAAAACAAGGGCAAGCCCGTACCATACTTTTCTCGAAGGCATTCAGGCAATTTTCAACCTCCTGTAATTTTGATATGTTTCTTTTTAACGAGAATGTCTTCGGCTTATCAATAAAGACGATTTTAGCGAAGACATGAGGAGTTGCAAAAGGCAAAGGGGTACATTTTGACAAGCTGCTCGATTCACAGGATAGGTCAAAAGGAATGTGAACAGAGCCCGACGTCATCCGAGCGAGAAGGCAACGGTTATATGCTCATACACATCACTCAAACACAGTATACTTAGTAGTAACAGTACTCTTATAAAAGTTCCGACCATTTCACTTAATAATTCGGCCGTCAAGCTACTGCTTGTGCTGCTACGTTCACTTTCTCCGCGGCGTTAGCACAGCAATATTTTTCTGACAGCTTCTCTTTGCAAATAGAAGGGGCCCAGCTAAGCTGACATTATCTTTATAGTTGTAGACTTCTTAGATTTACCGTGTGTCAACTTCAAAAACGGCAATTCTCGGCCGGTCATTGCACTCGTTGGGCCAATGGAATGGGCCCAGCCAAGAAGACATTTTATTTGAACGATGGGCTGTTTTACTGACATTTCTTACGCTTGCTGTGTGCCAGCATCAGTGGTAAAAGCACGGCCATACTCGGCCGGCCATTGCACTCGCTGAGCCAATGGAATGGGCCCAGCCAAGAAGACATCTTATTTTAACTATGGGCTGTTTTACTGTAATTTCTTACGTTTACTGTGAGCCAGCTTCCATGGTGTAAGCAAAGCACGGTGACACTCTACCGCGCATCGCACTCGCTGTACAAGCATAATGGGGCCAGCCAACCAGACATTCTATTTTACCTAACTGTGGTCTGTTTTACTGTAATTTCCCATGTTCACTGTGAGTCAGCTTCCGCGTTGTACCTAAACAAGGTAACACTCGATCGAGCATTGCACTTACTGGAACAATAGAATAGACCCAGACAGCCAAACATATTATTTTAACTGTGGTCTGTTTTACTGTCATTTCTCATGTTTACTGTGAGCCAGCTTCCGCGGTGTAAGCACGGTGACACTCGGCCGAGCATCGCACTCGGTGGGCAAACAGAATAGACCCAGCGAGCCAGACATTACATTTTATCCCGCACAATATCGGGTCAAAGTTCCTGGCCAGATAGAATGCCTTACAATGAATACTTATGAATAAGAAACCTATAATATGATCGTCGGATATAGTTTGTAAAGTTGGTCCAGCTAGTTGATTAAAAATTGTATTTTTCTACTCGCAGGTTATTTTGTGATTTACATAATCACGAACACTATAGTATCGTAATGTTGGTAAAATGATACGCTGCAGCCACTTACTTAATGCATGGTTTTTATATAGAAAAAAAAACTTTCCGAACATAATGCATAGCTGCCAACATACATAAGTAACACCTAATTTAAATGTCGTCACTAGCACTTAAACGTCAATTAAAAACAAATTATACCACAGACAGATTTTGTCATTTTCATATTTCACACTTGTTTATTGTTGTTAACATTCTATTTGCGTTTGCCATACTTTATACCAAAGTATGAAAAAGTTTAAAATTTTATTTTTTCTCTAATCTTGTATTTTATTTAATAAGGACCTAGTCGTAGAAAAAGTATCGCAGACAACGTTGTATAGGTAAAAAAACTCCACTCGCCTTTTTTGACCCCTGTTGCTTAAAATACTACTGTTTATTGTGGAGTACTTGGACCCATGCAAAAACGATTGCTTGCATTCACAAAAACGTTTTAATGAAAACCCTAGCAACAGGTATCGATGTCCTAAAACAAACTTCTTACTCCCCGGTTTGGCAGACACGCAGACAGTAATGCGTTGGTATTAACGAGCGAAATAATGGCTGCGTGTTCCGGACACCGCGGCGATTAATCAAAAAGTTGTGGCCTGTCAGCGCAGGCTACAACAGACGCTAAGAAACCTCGGGTTAAGTTGACGCGGTTAATGAATAGGGACCGCCTTACATGTATGCGAAGGCACGGTCAAGCAAATAACTAAATGATTTATTTGTGTTAGTTGTAACGTGATTTTACCTACCCGTGATAATAATGCATGCAACTGCAACTACAGTGCTTTCATTCTTGCATGGTTCGGGTGACACTTAATGCTCGTTCCGTTTTACTCAAAAAAATTGCTACGGTCTAAATATATGGAAGTACATATCAGTTGTAGCCTGAATATGGCTGGCGTAAAATATTTGAACATAAAGAACTATGTTATACGAAATAAATTTAAGCTACCAGATTTTTATAATCAATTAATTAAATTCAAAGCACAATTAAGTGAAGAAACGTAATATGCATCTAACATAACACCAGAGACTCGTTTAGTGATGGGACCTAATGAATCTCGTGTTATATCGGTACTTATTAATTGGTAAGTAGGTAATGAATATTCTTGAAAACTCCGTTTAGCCTTACTTAAGTGGCAAATAATATTTCAACCTAGAATTTTACTAAAATTAGCGTAATGATCGGATTAATGATGACATTAATTATGATTAAGACTTTAAATTATTAGTTTTATCGACTCAAGTTTCGACACTTTGACTCTCTAGTCTTTTGATATTGACAGCTGTCACCCGCACCATGCTTCAATAAAGGTACTGTAAATATTAAGGGGGCGCCGAGTTTCTAGCGCTAATCAATGTGGATATGGGGAAGGCGGTAAGGGTGATAGCGGTGAAGCGCGCCGACTCAAGATTGGTTGATCAGAACGCGCGGCTTTTTAAGTATTTTTATTTTATAATTGTAACGTGTATACGCGATAAAAAACAACTTCTTTTCTTATCATCCAAAAACTCATGACCTGCAGTGCAATATTTAAGCATTATTTATGCAATAGCAAAGTTTATTTTGTGAATATACTATTTCGAATGGTGTCGGTTTCATTATAAAGGTGTATTATTTTTTAAAGAAGACCAATACTGAAGTAAATCAGAGTAATCATGGTCTAAGTCCCGTAAAAAATGTATCCAAGGTGCTAATTAAATAACTGAAAACCTGAAAATCACAAACAAACTTTTGTTCAGAATCTAGAGTTTAATTTTAGCAGCATGAACAGACATGTAGAATAACCTAACTAACAAAAAGTTGGAAAACCCTCGACTTTGTCAATACAAAGATCAATATCTCAAAAAGTGTATAGAATATATCATTTAATAATATTGTAAATCTGTTTAAAAAAATATACCTCGTTGAGTTTTTTGCCGGATTCTTCTCAACAGAGGTTTTTCCGAACCGGTGGTAGATTTTTTTTGACATATAGATATTTTGACTTTTTGACTTTGACGGCTGAATCGATTTTGATAAATCGTATCTAAGAACCATCGCTAGAAACCCTGTTTCAAATGAAAAAAATCGCATTCAAATCGGTCCACCCGTTTAAGAGCTACGGTGCCACAGACAGACAGACACACATAGCGGTCAAACATAACACCCCTCTTTTTGCGTCGGGGGTTAAAAAATGTTACCTAAAGGGTGAACCTGGGTAGTTAAAAACATTAGGTATGGGGAAAGTGAAATTGTTATTAGAAAAAAAATATTAGTCAAGTGTAAAGACAGAAACAGAAGACGTAAAATAGAATAAAAACTTGTTATAAAGACCACAAAGATCAATTAATAAACAGTGTACAGTTCAAGCCAAGCGAAGATATGAAATGTACAGCGGAGCAAGTGCACAGTAATAAAAATTAACCATCTCCGCTTCCTATTGAAGAAAAATAAAAATATTAATTTATGAAGTTCCACGGAGCCGAGTTGAAAGTTAAATCGTACAATTTCATTATTGGAAAAAGATTCAAGAGCAAAGTAAAAGAAATCCAGGCAAAGTTGAGCGAATCACTGAGAAATTCATTACGAAGCTGAAGCCGGCGAAGATTTGTTTATTTCTTCCTAGGCTTGGCATAGACAATAATATAGTTTTATTAGGACTACTCCACGTACAGGTGTCAAAACAGCAGCCTTGGATACGGGGGTGCAGAGGGGGCCAAATCATCCCTAAAATAAAAATAAGACTTTGACTTGATTGCTATTGCTGCGACAGAGAAGAAATAACTGTATCCGGGATTGGATAAAGAAAATACTTGCAGGTGGTAGGACCTTGTGCAAGGTCCGCCCGGATTGCTACCACCATCTTGCTCGCTAATCCTGCCGTGAAGCAGCAGTGCTTGCACTGTTGTGTTTCGGCGTGGAGAGTAAGACAGCCGGTGAAATTACTGGCACTTGAGGTATCCCATCTTAGGCCTCTAGGTTGGCAACGCATCTGCAATCCCCCTGGTGTTGCAGGTGTCTATGGGTGGTGGTGATCTCTTATCATCAGGAGACCCACTTGCTCGTTTGCCATCCAGTTGAATAAAATAAAATAAAAAAGTACCCTGCCATAAAGATTGCACATCGGTCTTTGGAAAGAGACTCGGCTAATTTCAGCTTCGTAGAGCCTTCTCACACACTACGAGTATACTTATATGACGTTTGTCAGTCGTTGTATAGGTGCAATAAAGTACGGACGCATTTAGATGAAAATATATAATAAAGAGTAGTTGAAACCCCCCAAAACATTAAATTTTACGATGGCATCCTTAGGAAAAAGAGGGAACTATCCTTTTTCTAGTAGTTGCAACAGCTCTCGATAGATATCCGAAGTTTACACGTCATTAATTTGACGTAAACTAATTTAAAACGTCACTTAATAAATACGATGATTGATGGATGGTCGCCAGTGTTCGGAAATCGTCGTGAACAGTCAATTTTCTTATTCCGAAGACCGATGTGCAATCTTTATCGTCGGGTAATGTACATGACTATCACATGATGGCACTGACGAGCGGATGGTCAAGTGGTTAGGTTAGAACTTGACTACGAAGCTTAAGTCCTGGATTCGATTCCCGTCTGGGGCAGATATTTGTATGAATAATACGAATGTTTGCTCTCGCGGGTCTTGGATTTTTAATATGTATTTATCTAAATAAGTGTGTTTATCCGTTGCCAAATAAATATCTATAGTAAGCTTTGCTTAGTTTGGGAGTAGGTCAATAGGTGCCAAGTGTCCCATGATATTATTATTATCGAAGGATTGGTTTGTCTTAGCTCTATGATGGTATTAGGTAACTACATTTACGGGTTATCCACCATTAAATGTAGCAGGAGTTGTAGGATATTCCAGTAGACTGCGGAGGGTTATTTTCAGAGTCTAGTTGCATGAACTTTCTCACTATTCTGCATGTATTAAGTACCTATTGCGGCTTTTTGTAAAGTTGTGTAAACGATTAATTTTATACGTAGTAATTTTAAGCTATGCTGTAGGTATTTTGGGATGACGCCTGTTGTAGATAGTACTATTGGAACTACGTAAACTTTCTCCTGTCTCCATAGTCTAGCAATTTCGTCTTTTAGGTATGCATATTTTGCTATTTTTTATATATAGGTATATTTTTTTATATTATTATTATTACATTTCTTAAATGTCTGTTTGCTACGTTCTCTACCAAAGTAATGAAGCTGAAATCTTTGTTTCTTATGTTTACAAAGAGTTTATAAAATTGACAAACTGATCCTAAAAATCTCACATTATAAGAAAGCTAAACTATTTCTGATTCATTTAGGATACGTACTTACTACCTCGGGAAAATGCGATATTGTCTCGAAAGGCAGACAAAGTTACGGTCAATAGCTTGTGTAGGTATTCTAGATATTCTTACAGCATAGAACAGTTAAAGAATCAAGTCTGGAAAAGAACTCCAGAATTACGTGAAATGAAATTCTTTGTACCGCGCAAAAGGCCGGATGCTCTTGTGCTTGATTGCTTCTAGCTGCATTTGTAATGCGATATAATTCTGGGATGAAACGCGGTAAGGAAATTTACTTGCAGTTTTCCGCAGTCAAAAATTTGGCATTATTTATGTGACATCCTATTTTCTACCTACAGTCTTTTCGCCGAGAGGCAATAAGTATTATTATGATTAGATTACGTCTCGTATTACAACTGTCGCTATTTTTAACCGACTTCAAAAAAGGAGGATGTTATCAATTCGGTTGTAATTTTTTATATCGCCAACTGTATGACTGGTCATGGTGCTCAGTCACTTAGTTCTTGTTAAATCCGCACGCGTGGACGAGCGAGCTGTTCGCGTGTTGTTTTTTGAATAAAGCAAATATTATTAAGTTCATTGTTGTTTTTATTAAGAACATAACTTCTGATTTTAATGTTAATCTTTCCAACCCTCGGCAAATACTTCACAAAACTTTATGTACACGCATATATTATGTGGGGACAACGTGGAATATTATGTAATCTTGTAAATAATATTGAAGTTATACCTATAGAGTACATGTCATCGAAACCTTTGAATACCATTGTATAGAAGCTAACTAAGCCTATTTGGGACTAGGTCAATTGGTGTGAATTGTCCCGTGATATTTTTATTTATTTATTATTACTTATAGAAAATTATAAAATCTTAAATAATGTTTTAGTTAATTATAATACAAAACACAAGACGAAGTTGAAATTTTTGATCAACTCAAATTGAAAATCCAAGAAGACATGTGTCCAAAACATCTGTCTTGTCACTTGTAAATGAAAGCTTCCTTAGTTTTACAATAAATATAAAATAAATTAAAATCCAATTATCGGCTTCTTTATCCAGGCCGCTAATAAAAAAATAACATTCCATGAAGAACAATCCTCTAAATTAATACCTTTGAAGTAAAAACAAAATCGCTTTCAAGTGAATTTTCAATTAATTAAAAAAAATCTGATACACTTTTGCCATTTTGAAATGAGAATTCCTTTAAAATTAATTAATAATTTTCTTGCACGAAGTGAATAAAGTGAAACCTTTTGGAATCAGCGCCTCAAAGGTTAATTAAAATTGGATAGCTCTGAAATCGGATTAGCAGCTATGACCGGAAAAAACTACAAGGACTTAACGCTTAGAAGCAACCGAAATCTGGGCAACTGAAAATACTTTTAAAATATATATAATAATAATATTAAGACTATGGAGACAGGAGAAAGTGTACGTAGTTCCAATAGTCGTAGTTAAAATTATTAGGCATAAAATCACACGTTTACACAATTTTACAAAAAGCCGCAATACTTAATACATGCAGAATAGTGAGAAAGTTCATGCAACAAGACCCTGAAAATAGCCCTCCGCAATCTTCTTAAAAAATACTTATTCTACAACTCTTGCTACATTTACTTGGCGGATAACCCGTAAATGTAGTTAATACCAGCCTAGAGCTGAGAAAAACCAATCCTTCGAAAAAAAAATGAATTTCAGTCTTAGCTACCTAATTGTTATTTTCGTTATATTTAACAAAAAACCGATTAGCGTTTGACCCCCTCTCCCATAGGACGGAAAGAGTAGGGTAGGTAGTATAGTATCTAGCTGCCAACGGCTTCTCTAGGTTCTTCAGGCTACGCTATCTGTCTGGACTGTGTACCTTTTAGTAAATAGACCGTAATAAGAAGACATTTGAATTTTCCAAAGTACCTATTACTAGGTACTACTCGTATGTTCGCTTTAGAAATAAAAATAAATAAAATAATTGATAATGACTAAACAAGAACTGTACCTACCTATTTTTTCCACGTTTTTCGTTCAGTCTCTTCAATCAACCTATTATGTACTATATTATGGTTGGTTTTCTTATAGTTATTATTTAGTAGAGACAAGCGACATAATAACCACAAGCGCTGTTAAATTACTAACAGTAATATTTTTGTATCTTTAAGGCAGTTGTCTCACCGCCGGCGAGGAAACGATTGGCTATCGACTATTTTCTCGCTCAAGAAACGAACAAAAGATATAAGATCCTGTGTGAGTAAAAGAGACACATATATTAATAGTTGATCGCTGGCGGTTCACACTGCCGGCGAGAACTCGCTCTTACATCATTTGTCGCAGCGACAAGAGCTAAGACTCGCTGAGCTATAAAACTAGCTCAGCGATACTCGCTCAGCGCTGTTAGCTTGGCGGCCGCCCGGCTCGAGCGAGTAGAGCGAGTAATCGCCCGTCGTGCTCGAACACTCGCTTTTCACTGCTCGCCCACTCGTTTCTAGTTACTCGCTCTGCTCGCTTCTCGCTCATCGTCGGCGGTGGGACAAGTGCCTAAAGCGGCAATTACACTAAGTCGTTCGCCGCATGCTGCATCCGGCGACCGCAAATGCGTAAAGAACACGGTAGTCGGCCTCATTTGGCAAGCGGCAGACAGCTGCCACCGCCTTAATATGGCCGCTGCAGTAGACGGACAGACTAATGCTAAGACGACGTTAGTTCGCTGAAGTCTATGCTATGCTGAAGTAGTTTGAAACAAGTTCGGCGCTAGGTGAACGACTCAGTGTAATAGCCCTTTAAAAGAGCAATTCTTGTAAATATATGTTATTTATTTATATCGGAGTGCTTGGAAACGGTTATAATGATTTCAACAAATTTTTCTATGTGGAGTTCTCGGGGACGAACAATCGGACTAGCTTAGTCCTTACTCAAACAAAAAAAAAATTTTTTTTGTTAAGAAATTAATTTCACAAGCATTTTTTCCTAACTATACTTTTTGTCGATTTACTTAGATTGTCACCCAAACTACATGTGCATACGTAATTTCAGGTCGATGCGATTAACTGTTGAAGAGTCCCGTCCTGCGGAGACGATCCTGGCCGGTCTACCAGGATTTCACTATTAGATTATTGTATTGTCAAGCAATTTACATAGATAAGTTAGCCAAATTTCAAGTCGATCCTACTACTGGAAGTGTATCGTATTTAACTAGCAAGATTTGACTACAGACAGACAGACAAACAACGGGTCTTACTCTCCACGCCGAAACACAACAGTGCCAAGCACTGCTGCTTCAACGGCAGGATTAGCGAGCAAGATGTGTAGCAATCCGGGCGGACCTTGCACAAGGTCCTACCACCTGCAAAAAAGATTATATGTAGGTACCTATTAGGTACGTATATAGAGAAGTAATTACACCTCCAAACTCTCGAGACAAAAGTATTTCGATTATATAAACCGAAAGCAATCCCAGGAACTTATTCTGCGCGTCACAAAGACTGGGATTTCAAAGAAATTTCTCGTGTCGAAATATAATCTTGTCAAAAACAGGTCGTCACAAAGTGAAAGCAATATTTCAGCTTATTCCCTTTTTGATACCCGCTTTTTTAGAACTAGTTCTCGAGAGTGGGAATTATAATACAGGCATCAATCGTTGGAGGTATTTGAGAAGCTATGCTGTAAGCTAGGATCTGTAATTGTTTTGGACTCGTATACGTAGTTATATCCAGAGTAAATATAGATGGAAAACTGTAACGCCACCCGAGCCCCGACCCGAGGAAAGTCATCATCATCATCCCAGCCTATATAAGTCCCACTGCTGGCACAGGCCTCCTCTCAGAACAAGAGGGCTTGGACCATAGTTCCCACGCGGGCCCAGTGCGGATTGGGAACTTCACACACACCATTGAATTGCCTCGCAGATTTGTGCAGGTTTCCTCACGATGTTTTCCTTCACCGCAAAGCTCGTGGTAAATTTCAAATGTAATTCCGCACATGAATTTCGAAAAATTAGAGGGCGACCGGGGTTTGAACCCACGACCCTCTGCTTGAGAGGCGATAGGTCAAATACTGGCACCACGGCTTTTTAAAAAGAAAAATAACTGTTTTAAAAGATTTTTTTATTTTTTGTGTTTTAACGTTTTGTTAAAATATCATCCCGCCTATATACGTCCACTGCAGGGCACACAGAATGAGAGGGCTTGGGCCATAGTTCCCAAGTGCGGTGTTTGTTAAAATATAATACAGATAAAATTTGTATACAATGTTCTTCTTTTTATTTTTTCGCCATATTTTGATTTGATCCTTAAGATTAATTCAATTCATGCCGTAAACGCGTACTTTGTGATTTTTTGGTATTTACTTCAGTCGATGACAAGCAAATTTACAAAAAAAGAAGGCTGTTTTTTTATAATAAAATGTTTCCTTTCAGTAAATTTCCTATCTTCAGCATTAAAATTTAGATAACTTTCCTTCCTAGTAGTAAGCGTAAAAAAATACTGAAGACTTTCTTATGCTTGTATAATACTCAATATTATAGTGCTAGTGAGTGCTAACTAGCAAACTAAGCTCGTTATCTACCCAGTAAATAAACACCTAAGGTCCAAAAGAACTTGGGCTGCTCTAGGAGTAAACTCCTAACTGCTAATTGCGGGATAAATCTCAGACAAGTTTGTATTCCGTGCAAACTGGCACAGTAAATAATGACACAGTGCGTTAATTGAAAAAAAATAACATTTTTTTATTCGGGCGACCTGATAGCCTAATGCTAAGAGTGTCTGACTACAAAGCTTGAGATCCTGGGATCGATCCCTGGTCGGGGCAGATCTTTTTTATGAGTAATTAAAATTTTTGTGCTAAAAAAATGTTAAACGCATAGTTTTTTACACCCTTGTTTTAGTCGCACACAAATAAATAAAATTAAATATAATTACTATATTACTAATATAGATCTAAGATTTTATCTATTAACACTTAATAAGTGATTTGAAAATAAACGATTTTTTACTTCTATGATTACAAAACATCGTGTGAAGTCATACAAAAGTCACGATAGTGGCGATATTAAATAGCACAACAAATAATTTATTTAGACGCAACGGGTTTAACTTGTCAGTTGGTAATCAGACGCATGGTGCAGTTGGTTTGTAAAGCCAGGAAATGCGGGGAGAAATCCAATCCGTATTTTTTTTTTTTTTTTAGTAAGTATGTATGTATGTAAACGTTAATAGAGAGAAACAAACGCTATTTACAAATCCATACAAATATTATAAATGTGAAAGTGTGTGTGTTTGTATATTTGTCCGTCTTTCACGTCGAAACGGAGCGACGGATTGACGTGATTTTTGGCATAGAGATAGTTTATGGACCAGAGAGTAACATAGGCTACTTTTTATCCCGGAAAAATGCACAGTTCCTGAGGGAACAGCGCGCGATAACCCAATTTCACGCGGACGAAGTCGCGGTCAAAAGCTAGTGTTAAGATACAAGTACAAAGGCAAGGTTTATTCTTTTTTTAATTTTGCTGTTTTTTTTATGACAATATCTATTTACCTTACTGTTAGCTTTCTGCCTGTGCCGGAACAACCTTAATTGGGAAGCGGGTTGGTCTAACCAGTACGAACAGCTGTCGGTTCACCGTTTACCTTGTCTTTAAAAAATTATCGCTGCAGTAACATTGTCGTCACTACAGGGTTTCTCTGACCATGGGGCTTTCAATTCAAAGTTCGATTCTACTACTACTTTTGTTTTGTAACATTTTCAAAAAACTTAAATTTAGATCTTTTATTCATCCGTGATTCATCCTCAAAGTTTAGTTGTTAAATCAGTGTATCGGACATGGCGGTGTTATCGCTGTCTCTTGGTACGGAGACCTTTAAATATTTTTAAACACTTATCAATGTATGAAAAAATAAAATTAACAGTGGTTATATTTTTAAAAAAGTAGCAGAACAAAAGTATCACAGTTATTCGAGCAGAATCGAACCCTGATTTTAAAGCAACCTTAAAAATCCACCTTGGTAATTGGGAATTATATAGTCCGCGCTATGCCCGGTTTTAGAGTAGAAAGGACCTATATCTTCCCATGGGTGCTCTCTCAAGAGTGTAGCTACTTAGAAGAAGAATTGGGAACTTTACAATACAGAATCCTTTATTCATTATCATCATCATGTCAGCCGAAAGACGTCCACTGCTGGACATAGGCCTTCCCCAAGGCTCTCCACTCAGACCGGTCTTGTGCTTTCCGCATCCACCGCGATCCCGCGATCTTAACCAGGTCGTTGCTCCATCTGTTCTTTTTTTTTTTATTCGACTGGATGGCAAACGAGCAAGTAGGTCTCTTTCCTTTTCTTTCTTCCTTGTTCAATCCTTATTAGTATACGAGTGTGATTCGACTTGGCCATTTTTGAGGTTTCCGTCTTGTCTGCCTGTTCGCGGCGTAATATAGAGATAATTTGTAAAAAGCTGTGATTTGATACGGATATCTTCTTTATCTTTGTTTAGATAGTTTAAAACAAAATCACTTCCCGCCGTCTGTATGAATACATGTACGTACGCTTAGTTTTTTTTTTAAACTACGCAATCGAATTTAATGCCGTTTCCATCAACGGACAGAATAATTTACGAGAAAGGTATATTATATATTTTATACGGAACCTTGCACTATGCATGGCCCGACACGCACTTGGCCGCTTTTTTCTAAACTATATCGTTAATTTACATTTACTCTTTCTGACAGTAATTAAAATCTGCTACAATTAGTACTTACATGGACCTGAAATTATTCCGCTTTTCAATCCAACTTCATACCTCACACAACTCATTCCAACTTTAAAGTAATTGGATTTAATTCGCGAACGAATGGAATCAACGAATGAGCGGATCGTTCACACCTGCATGCTTAGATAACTTCCATCTTAATTACAGAACTCGATTAGTTGCCTTTGTTCTGAATTAATTATGGTTCACTCACATCACATGATGTACGTGTGTGAATGGGATAGATATTGTCTAGAGTTGTAAAAGGCGGCATTTTTCTGAAGTGAATAAAACAATTAAAAAAATAGTGAAAAAGCACCATTACTTCTAAACTTGTTTAACTTCTAGACAGCCAAATCTTTTTTTTTTGATAAATATTTAAAAAATACTTAAAGTAATTTTCCTGCTCTTCCTTGCCTTAGCGTAGGTAGAGTATAATCACAATAAAGAAATCTCTCTAGGTTTTATTACATTCAGTTACTAATTTGTCCTTTTTTACCTATGTTTTTTTTTCTAAATTAAGTACCTCCGTGGACGTTGTCCACCTTATTTAGTAGGTAGGTATGTATTAAAATCTCTTCCCAACTTTAAATACGTTTTACCTTCTCGTCGCGAGTTTCTTAGAAGTATAACTAAGAAAAAAAACCAGGATAAGTTGTCTGGAAGCCAGCCAGGATAGTGAAACCGTAATCTGGAAGTAATGCTAACGACGTAACATTACGGAAATAAAAACTGCGTGGGAAAAGCCGTAGATTAATGAACTATTATTTTTTTGTATCATTCTAGCACCTATTAAGTACATGAAACGAAACGACTAGCCTTTACCAGCGTCTTTACTTGCGTTAAGCTCGATCTCAGAGTCGAATTTATATTCTAGGATTTCACTCGATTCCCATGGGAATTCCTTATAATTACAAAGTGATACCTAGTGAAATAAACCCGATAAAGTTTAGCCCGAGATGAAGGGTTTAGAATTACCCTGAAACATGTCGAGTTGAACTCGATTAAAGTCGTGACTTGTCCGATTAATAAAAAGTGGCCTATGCGTTATTCCAGAGTTCCAGCTAGCTACGCATCTTGTAAGAGTAACACACACACACACACGCGCGCACACGCACGCACGCACGCACGCACGCACGCACGCACGCACGCACGCTCGCACAGACGCACACATACTAATAACTCGACGTTCTTTAGTCGATTCCGGAAGGCGGTAAGACAAACGACAACTCGATTATTCGCGATGACCCCGATCGCTCGGTAAATCGCTCCACGCACGCCTCGCCGCTTAAGAACAGGCGCTCAATTTTTAATATTTTTTCGGTCGAGCCTTTGCCATAGTGGATTAAAAGATCAGTAGGGGCAAAAAAATTTTTTTTTATCGGCTCGTAACTAGAAAGAAAGAAAGAAAATACATTTATTTAACGCCATAAAACAAACATAGAACAGATAAAGACGACATGACGCTAAATAGGTCCCCACTCAGCATAATGCCACGGCAAGCCGTGGCGCTGATTTTCAGTGAGGACCTTATTTAAAAACTAAATTAAAATAAAAAATAAAAAAAATAAAAAAAAGATTAAATTGTATGGCAACACCGGCTTATATCTAAGGACAACAAACAATAAGAGCGCCTAAAGTGCAATAAAAAAGTACAAGGTAAGATTGAGAGAAGTGCCTACTTATTCATTTTCCCAATTGTACACACTGAAGCTTACCTTCCATCTTTTGATAGAACTCTTCTTCTTTTCTTCCTTCTGATGATTTTTAAAAGATCGTGGGAATCATTAGACTGGTCGGAACGGAACGGTGATGATTAGACTGGTCTAACCGTGATTTATGGCCTGTGGGTGTGAGCTTGGGCTCACACATCTGATAATATGGAAGTTACATGCACTTTCTTGTGAAAGAAAACATCGAGGAAAAGAGACTCGCGCTGCTAAGTAAACTTGATACACTTTTACTTGTGACCACGGACACTGCAATGTTGTTGTTGATAACCCTTTCGAGGTACAATATACTGAAATTTACCTATACTAATGATTCGCTGTCAATTTTTACGCAGATTATTGATTAGACAACGTTCGCCGAGTAACGGTACGCCGATGAATTTGTACGCAGATGTATTGTTTCGCAGACTAACGAGTCGTATCTTCGTGCCAGAAAGCCAGAAAGCCGAAAAACTATTAACAGAAATTCGTTTGCTCGAACAACTTTTCGCCTTCAAATTTGTGTTTATTTTATACTGAAGTCAAAGCAAACCAAGTCGCAACGTCAGCAGTTCGGTTCTGGGCTTCTTCGGTTCTGGTTCTTCTTGGTCGCGATTCTAACTAACATCTTCTATCTGGCCAGTGTTATTCAAACTCACCGAACATTCTAATCATCATAATCTCGAACGTTTCAATAATAGGGCCGCTGTGATCGAACACCGTGTGTGTGCGACAAAGCTTGCGCGAGGTGCGATCAGGCAATCCCATCGACACGCCGGATCGACTCCAAATTGAAATTCCACAGACGGAAATGTCTTTGTGAAAACTCGACGCTCGCGCTCAAGTGGACGATAGGTGTGTTGGGGGATGGAACCAATTTGAGCTGAGTATGTTGATAACATATTAATCAGAAACACTAATTTAGCAAATTTTGAGGTTTTATACCGCAAAAGATAAATCTTAAACTTTGTCCTACATGACCTTAACAGTTTTAGCAATTAGTGTGTTCAATAAAGAGTCATTGTAGAGGCCTGACAGTCCCAGATACATTTTGACACAACAAAACTTGTTATAGCAAGTGGGTACGTAGTATCAATTGATCCAGATTAGGATTTTAACCAGACTTGTCGCATTACTGTACGATAAATTAAAAGCTTTTATTTAACTTCACATGTAAGTATGTTCTGGAAATTGGCAAACTATTTTCAACCACTTTCTGGTATATGATTGAGCTGTAATTTGATATACTTATGCACGAGTAAATGACGAATGACAATACAATTATCTGGTAGTGACATTCTGGTAGTGCGGTGTTTCAGTGGTCGGATTAAGTCACTTTGAACATGGAAATTTGTCATAAATAATAAAAGTTGTATGATACTGCAAATAACTGCCTTCATCAAAAAATACAGTCGGCTAAAAGTCTTGTGGCATTTTTTTTACTAAAACTTCTTTCTCAACCATCCAGCAGCTTTATCTGTCTACCTAGTTATTCTCAGTTAACACAAACGAGCCAGTAATTACTACACGGTAGATGTTTTCTTCTACAATAAACTTTTCTAAAACTTAGGTACTCGATCGAGCACAAATAGAGCACAATAGAAATAGCTCAGACGGGAAACTCTGTACAAAATGAAACTCGTTCACATTTTCTAGCATTTATACGGCACTAGCTTTCCGCTCGTGACTTCGTCCGCTTTGAATTAATTTTTCGCTTAAAACACGATAATTTCTAACATAAAAGTAGCCAATGTCATTTTTATCGACATCATATACGGGGAGTAGCCGTGAGAACAAACGAACAAATAGACAGAGAAAGTATATTAAATAAATGTTGTGCGCGGCTTTGCTTGCCTTAGCTCGCCTTGTTTGTGTAGAAATGTAATCTTACATAGGTACACACGCACGCACGCACGCACGCACGCACGCACGCACACACACACACACACACACACACACACACACACACACACACACATCTCTCTCCGTCAATCTCCATCAACGTTGCATGGTGAACACCCGTGCCAAATTTCATGTCTCTGAACTTAGCGGCTATGATTTTGGGATTTTACTTGAGTAAATCCCGATATCGAGGGAATATCGGGACAAAAAGTATCCTACGAGTATGTGTCATTCCTGAGATCTTCTTACTAAATTTCATTTACTCGAATATCTGTCCGCTTACGAACAAACTGGCACACGTTCAATCAAACCTTTCACATTTATGTACGTGTAATATTAATCATAATGATAAACTAATATTGCAACTTCTCAGAATACCACGAATCATGTCAATCTCGACCACTGAAAACGTGAACTTGTGGCAGCTTCTGAACTATGTCAATCTCGTGAAATGTGGCAAACATGTGAACTATGGCGTAACTTGATCATCGGTAAAGCTGCGTGATGGATGTTTGTGAAATTCCTAGGATTATAAGGAAACTATCGAAGACTGAATTCCATTTGAATATCTATCGCTGTTAACAATATATGTACCAGCGTGATGTGAACTTTTTTGTTCCCACAACATTATTGGACGACCTGAAGAGAGAGAGAAAGGACGGTTGGATAAAGTTTTTATTTCTCTTATTTTCAAATGTCCATCATAAAAACAAAAATGGTGTTGGTTCTTATCATGCTAAGTTTGAAGCAAGGTAAGATTGAAAACTAAGCACTAACTAGAAACTGGACAAAAATGTTATGCTTCTGTCCGATATTTGCCACCATTACGACAATTCCAGCAATAAAAATTGTACTAAATCCCTAACAAAATACTGATGCTTTATGACTTCCATTCTAAAACCAAATACAGTGTGTATTTTTTAAACGAACGCTATACTTAACTAAAAGTTGGTTTTAAATAGACCGGCATTTTCCTGATTTGGGACCATTTCGTGACATGCGCATTTCATATTTTAAGTATTCTAGTTTTTACAAAATTTTTTGCTCCTCGATGTCACTAACAAATGTTTACTTTCTCTCTTTCTTGCTGTGAAGTGATACTGCAGTAAATTTTAAGTTAAAATGTCTCAGAGTGGGTGCCACAGGACGGATGGCGACGATGGGGTAGGCCCAGACGGTGATAGTGGGATGACCTGGATGTATCTCTCGATGCCTCAGACTGCTCTGCATCGGGAGGAATGGAGGACGGAGTGGAGTGTATTTATTAGGTATTTTATCAACTACCCATAAAGTTTTTTGTTACACACTGTAGACCTCGGTATTTATTCCCGACATTTTCCGACGCGAGCCGTTTCACTCAAATCGCTTAGAAAATTCCACACGCAATCATGGCCGTCGACACGAAAATTGAGCAAATCATTTTAACGATAACCTTTGTACGGAACTCATCAGTCTCCTGTTAGATAATAATAAACATATGACGCTGAATAAAAAAAAATATAATGGCGACAGATGTTTTTGTTTAATGGGAGTTCGCGGACCTTCTAAATATGATGTCTCTGACCACGGGGCTTTAAATGCAAGGTTCGATTCTACTCGCCTAACTGAGCATTAACTGCCACCGACGCATATATGCGTTTCCGGAACTTCGCCCAGTGCCGCTGTCATCATTTTTCATACATTTTGAACGCACATGTGCGTCGGTGGCACCTCTGGAAGTCAGGTGGCAGTGAATGCGATAATTCTGTAACTTTTAAAAACATGACTATTGTTCATTTACAATGTTCAATCAATCATACACTTTGAATGATGACCAATGTACAAAATCTTTTGTTAACCATAAAACTCATCATTCACTACTCATCGTTCATGCTTCTAAAGTAACTAGTTGTACATTGCATGTGTGAAATTTAACGTAATCTTCGTAACTATCATCATGTCAGCCGAAAGACGTCCACTGCTGGACATAGGCCTCCCCCAAGGCTCGCCACTCAGACCGGTCTTGGGCTTTCCGCATCCAACGCGATCCCGCGATCTTAACCAGGTCGTCGCTCCATCTTGTTGGAGATCTACCGACAGCTCGTCTCCCGGTCCGCGGACGCCATTCGAGAACCTTCTGACCCAAATCTTCATACTATACTCCCAGTTTATTTCACTATAATCAACGCCGTTAGCCATGTCATCACCATCATCCGGAAGACGTCCACTGTTGAACCAAGGCCTCCTTATAATGCCACAGTAAACGATAATTCGATAAGCCGTGGTGGCCTAGTGGTTTGACCTATCGCCTCTCAAGCAAGAGGGTCGTGGGTTCAAACCCCGGCTCGCACCTCTTGAGTTTTTCGAAATTCATGTGCGGAATTACATTTGAAATTTACCACGAGCTATGCGGTGAAGGAAAACATCGTGAGGAAACCTGCACAAACCTGCGAAGCAATTCAATGGTGCGTGTGAAGTTCCCAATCCGCACTGGGCCCGCGTGGGAACTATGGCCCAAGCCCTCTTGTTCTGAGAGGAGGCCTGTGCCCAGCAGTGGGATGTATATAGGCTGGGATGATGAAACGATAATTCGCCGCAACTCTCGCAATATCGTCAGTCCTAGTGGGAGGCCTCCTAATGATTCGTCTTCCGGTTCGCGATCGTCACTCGTAGACTTTTCTCTCCCAATCTGAGGGGCGACTCTGAAATTCGAACCTACTCCGAAATTGGTACCGTCCCTCTCACTCTCGTATTAAATATTATAAGTTTCAGAGGGACGGAAGGACACGAACTTCGATTTTCGATTTTCGTAGTAGCCCCACTGTTCTTCGAGCTACGTCGGTGACTTAGAATTAGAATAATCTTCAACTGGAATATTCTGAGCTCTTAGCCAATGTCAAGGTCAAATGTAAAGTAGGACTATAAATATAGAATTCCATTTGGAAGCTGAGTCCATCAAAGGTCGCTTCGCGGTCGCAATCCGACCAAATTCAATATTTACTTTGGTGTAATTCCGGATCAGGCGCTCCTATTTTTATAACCTTTTAAGTCTTACGCGTGTGCCTATATACTGGATTTTACTATTTTCGTTTATTTTATAAATCTAAGTTAGACTTGGAAACAACAATGACGTAAATGCTTTTTTTTCGAACTAAATTTCTTTCGGACCTTTCATAAAACAAACCTAACCCAACCTACGTGTTCTATAAAAGCAATAAAAATATACTGTAAAAAACATTTGGTTTCGGAGAAAATTGAGAGTTGGGAAATGGAACAGTTGGAAATGAAACATTTGGCAAACAATAATTCTGCTGCGAAAAGGCAGAAACCAGGCACACACACACACACACACACACACACACACGCACACACACACACACACACACACACACACACACACACACACACACACACACACACACACACACACACACACACACACAAACTAAGTATCTAAGTATTATAGTAGGATTTACAATATAAAGACTATTTTAAAGCTGAATAAATGTATAACATGTTTCTAGAGCAGGCGAAAAAAAGGACAATGACCTTTGTGGCCACCACACTGATCACCAACCTTTTATGGCGAGGTTTAAAATTATCAATCATATTAGTGTAACCAATATAAAAAAATTACGTCATTTTAAACATGTCAAAACAGTTTTATTATCTTTAACTAACAGAGCGACATCCCCCCGCCTTGTGCCTACCACGAAACGCAATAATTCCTGGAAACGATACAGAAGTGCATGGTGAGCGATACATATCGTTTTCTTTCAACGTTAACATAATAGTTTGTGTCGTTCAAATTTTTTTGCCTGCTCTTTAAACATTTAGGACTAAATCTTTGCTGAGAGGCATAACGATAACAATGAACAACAAGTTCAAGTTTTCTCTCATTCTCTTTGTTTTCTCTTAAAGCCAAATGAGGCAGGTAGTTAGTTCACTTAAACCCAGGTAAATAACTTACAGCATCAGTATTGCATTGACTTATCTTATTCAAGTTAGCCGGGTTGTACTTCTCAGGCCTATACAAGTCCTACTGCTGGGCACAGGACTCCTCTAAGAATGAGAGGGCTTGGTTTGTAGTCCCCACAGGCGTACGGGAGTAAGACCCATACAACGAAGGATTGTTAGATATAGTAAGTGTGAAGGTTTCTTCACCGTAAAGTTAGTGGTAAATTTCAAAGGTAATGTTGCACATGGATTCTGTAAAACTTAGATTTATTAGCCCAGGCTTAAACCCGCGATCTTCTCTTTGGGTGGCCATGATCAAACTACTACGGCTTCTTTATTTGGGTTGATGTTGAGTAAGGATTATAAGTGACAATGAAATTAAAGCATCGAAAATGATTTTGCAAAATAAATAAAGTAAAATTATTATGATGCGAAGTGCACTCGTACGTATTTTCAAAGTAGTAGTTGTTAACTAACTGCTTAATGACACGGACACAAGCGTCACTAATTATCGAACTCTGCATCTAATAGTCCAACTCAAACCATTGTAGTTTGACAAAAAAATAAAAGGTGGCGCTACCCTTAGTGATTGCTTGAGGCTCTATAAAGATCCTCAGATGTCGTTTACAAAAACTGACTTTTAATTCATTAATCATATCGGAAATGACACAAATAATACATCGGAAATGAGACAAAGATTGTGTCGAATGATATTTCTTGTAAATTTTAAACAAAATTGTTTATTATTACATGATATTTGCTCCTAAAATATGTGGTGGTCTGCATCGCGCTTACAAAGTTTCCGACATCACTTCATTTAAATACGATTCCATGGCAGTTCTGTCAGGGAGTCCGTATCTACACAGTAAACCAGCACTAGTATTGCACTAGTGCTACGAGGACGAGTTCTTATTTAGAGGAGAGTACCTGGACTAGGCTTGTAACCTAGTCCTAATCAAGGCCCTTGTGCCTTACTTCCCTCTGTGCTATGGCTAGGCCTTGGGCTCTCGTGATCAGACCTTTCAGTTATTCACGAGACCTAACTGTTGTACGTGCTTTGACTACTTTTTTTCAACATTTTTAAGTGTACCTGGTCTGTACTATATTTTGTTATCATGTTTGGCTTCCTAAGTATAACTTTTTTTTAGTGGTCCAATTTTTGTTTGAAATTATTTAAATTAAATCGTTTGTTGCCAAACATGTTTTACTTAATCGGATCTTAAGTTAGATATTGCATCATTTGTTGTCGTTTTCAACTTGCAAAATCAGTACAGGATATAAATAAATAATAATAAATATTAGTTAAGTAATGCACCATTTTTTTTTAACAGAAGTACCCTGCCATAAATTCTAACCTTAGTACAACGGTGTCTCAGTAAGTCATCATTGTATTTATAAAGGAGATCACTGAGACATTTAGGTACTTTGAATATTTAGGTTGTACAGCGGGTTGAACTTGCATCAATTTACCTGTCGTCTCTTTCATTACCGATAAGCCATTAAATCGTCAAGCCAATAAAATTCTGCATTGTTTTCTACGAAATGGTGCAAGACAGATAATATAATATTGCATATATATATGCACGCACATATATATCAACATCGCAACATCATGAACTGTTTGAAACATTGATACTATGCCAATGCGTTACTTTGAAAAGGCAGAATACAGAACACAATCATTATTTTTAACGTAAAATGTTGCCAAAGCTTGCACAAAGCGAGCACGAAGCAACAAGCGTATCTGCGAGCAGAATACAGTGCCTCTTCTATTAAAGTTTACGGATTATTAGGTTGTAATGTAAAATGTTTCTAAATAATGAGTTTACAATAATGTATTTGTCAAATGTTGGTCGGTGAAATAACTTCCTTTATGTTGAGATGCAAAGCTAACGAAGTAATTTCTAAGGCTTTCAAATTTTTACTCTATTGAATTGCATGTAGAGTTCAAAATTACTGTCAAGGATACGCAAATAAGGTATGAAGCAGGTAGTAAATTATCGCGTTGCCCCTGTGCCTAAGTTTTAAGTATCGTGAAGATACTGTACTTAAAGATCTAGTTCAACTTAGATATACGCCAATATTTTTGAGACTCAAGTAGGTAAATATTATATTTAATATTCATATGAATGCTGAAAAAAAACAGTTTTTTTTAAACACCTATTCATTTGACATCAAACTATACGTCGCTTTATTTCTTTCAAATCTCGCGCGCTAATGAATGTTTGGCCCATTAGACTTAATTGAAGTTTAATGATATGACAGAAGCATTATTGATTTTGCTCTGTATCTAATGGTCAAGGCCGGGCCTTCGTAGTTTTGCAAATAAATAAAAGGTGGCGCTACCCTTAGTGATTTTCTAAGGCTTCATAGAGATGCAGAGATAGTGACTTTTGAAACTGGATTTAAATGTATTTTTTAAATTAATAATGGTAAAATTAGTACGTCGAGTACAAGATAAATAATGTCTTAAATGAAATTGGTTGCAATGTTTTAACAGCAGTCTTTATTATTAGTTGAAATTAGATGTTTAAAGTTTGGTGTTCTGCATCGCGCTTACGAAGTTTTCGACTTTGCTTCGTATAAATATAGTTCACTCACAGTTCTCTCGGAGAGTCCTTATCTACGCAGTGAAGCAGTAGTACAGGGTTAGAGCTGCTTTAAATCTAACCCACTCTGGAGAGGCGAGTATTGGGGAGTGTACCCGCCTCCTGAGGCTTCCTAGGCCTCGATCGAATCCAGGCTTCTTCGAGCCCCTATGAATGACGTGGCTGTGCCTCGTGTCTCAAAGACCCTACGGTCTGAAACCGATTCCGCTCAACCCTCGAGCTCAACTTTAAAGTAACTTGTACTGAATGGAATCGAGAACTGCGGATTAAATCCCGAACACCACTGTTGTAGATGCATTGACTCTCTTTTGTTTTTTAATAGATTTAACTTTGGTTTACATGGATTTAATGATTGAATCTTCATTGTTTTTTGTAGGATCGACTATTTTGAATTAAAGGTAGAGAACAGAACACATTAATTCTTTATTTTTATTTTGAATAATAGTAGTAGAGTTTCTAACGGGCAATCATTTAGTATTAAAATCAGTTTAGCAGTGAAAAAATGAATGCGATTTCGAACAAGTCTGGTATAAATGTAAAGGTATTATTTTTTAATTCATAATTTTATTGTAGCTTTGAGTTACGTGAACTCAGTTATCGATTTGCATTTGACTTTTGAAAGTCGACCAAATCTCTGACAACTCTGGTACAAATGCATCACCTAACTTTTATTTGCTTTTATAATGAATTGAACATTTGGATTCACATGGATTAGGTTGACTTCGATCGACATTAGTGTGAATGCAAATGCATAGGTAATACTCTTTTTTTTTAACTTGTATCATTTACAGTTAGGTTAGTTGATTCAATTCTGAACAACTCTTTTATTTCTTTTGCTTTTCGGTAATGTATATTTGGAGTCAGGTAGACTTAATCCGCAACAATGGTAGACGTATTATCTCTCTGTTGTTTTTTGATACAAAAGATTCAGAATGTGACAAGTTTTAGAAACCGTCGAATAAACTGGACGAATGATTAGTCGATTCGAATTTACCTTTACTTACAGAGTTTTGTCACAATAATGTGAAAATAATATAATTTTTAATTTTAGGTTATTAACCGTAAAAATAAACATAAGTAGAACTTAAAAGTTATTCTTTTAAATAACATTATAGTATTACAGTTGACTTCAAACATGCAATCCCGTGCCTTACCTACCTACCATTTCAAGTGAAAAATCATAAAACAATATACATATTTACTACAAATAATTATAAAATGCCAAAAATGTATCCATAAAATTTTTACTATTTACCATTTGACAGCGATAAAGTAAAAATTCAAATACTACAAAATTAAGATTGGGTTTTTGGAATCTTTTTGTATTTTTTATTTCAATTCCAAATTTTTACTTTTACAAAACACAAAACAAACTACAAAATTAGTTATAGTCTTATGTTTTGACAAGGTTTTGACGTTAAAATGACTCTATCTCTGTAAATAAATGATAAACTTTACTCATAAAACGTATTGAACAGTACAGGCACTATTCTACTCGCAAATACAATCACTTGTGTCAACTTCGGCAAATTCTTACGATATGCTAGCACTCATTATATAATAAAATATACAAAACGGTTAGGTACTTGTAACTTATCGTTTTTAAAAGTACTTACTAAAATGACAGACACTAAATGAAAATCATACGCAAATCAGTGTAAGTTCAAGCAACAGTACTACTCATTCAAACAAAATTTTCCTTCATGAATACAATAAGCACTTACGCAGACAAAGTTGTACTGAGGGTGGAAATTTACGCGGTATACTTATGTTCAGTTAAAAATCGACCACTCTGTAAAAAATGATACGATGCCGTAAACATTAATTCAAAAAATATATGTACAGGATTTACTTGAAAAGGTTGAAAAAAGAGAGTCAAAGCACTTACAACAGTAGGGGCTCGTGAGCGACCGAAAGGTCCGAACACGACGACCCGAGGCATAGGCCAAGGGACAGAGGAAAGAAAGGCACAAAGGCCTGTAGATTAGGACAAGGTACAAGCCTAAGTCCAGGTAGACGAACAGCCTCCAATTACTCGTCACCGCAGCACTAGTCAATACTAGTACTGTTTCACTGTGTAGATACGGACTCCTTGATAGAACTGCGACGCAATCCTATTTATATGGAGCGATGTCGAAAACTTCGTAAGCGCGATGCAGACCGCTAAATATATAAGAGCAAATATAATGTAATAATAAACAAATTTCTTTAGAAGTTACAAGAAATATCATTTGATACAGTTTTTGTCTCATGTTTTGCATACTATTTGTACCATTTTTGATGAGATTAAAGCATTAAAATTCAGTTTTTCAAAACTACATCTGAGTATCTCCATAGAGCCGGAAGAAATTACTAAGGGTAGCGCCACCTTTTATTTTTTTGTTAAACTACGACCGTATGGGTTGGACTATTAGATAAAGAAATAGACAATGACGCTCGAGTCGATGTCATTAAATGTCAATTAAGACTAATGGGTCAGTTTGTCACTAGCGTGGAAAAACTAGTTTAGTTGTATACTCTCGCGTGGTATGATGATTCATTTATTTTGTTGTTAAAATAATTTAAGGGCTTTTTTACTTGAGTAGATCTTCTTATCTAATCAATTATTTTTCAAAATTTATAATTACCGTAGCGTTATTAGACCATTTTTAATTCAGCAATTATTACTAGGCAATAGCACGGCAACATGTTCCACTAATTTTAATATACTGAGCGGCAAAAAGTCTGGCCCTCAAATGTATGCAGTAATTTTGTATGTAGAGTGGACCAATTTTTGTGCCACTGAGTATATTTTATTCCTAAGTGCGCTGCTTAGATTTTCGATTGATAATTTTGAACTTTACTAAAAAAGGTTGGTGATCACTGTAGCCACAAAGGTCATTGTCCTTTTTTTTCGCCTGCCCTAGAAACATAGTTTATAAATTATTCCGTTTTTAAATAGTCTTAAACCTACTCATAACAAACCGACCAAGAGCGTGTCGGAAACGCCCAAGATAGAGCTCCGTAGCCATTACGAAAAAATTAAGTAATATTTTTCTTAGGATTTCGTATTATAAGAATAGTAATAATAAATCCGTTTATTTCGGGCCACTTGGCCCATACAATAAATACCTTACAGACTAACATACATATAATCAATACAATAATATTCAAAACTAGTTAGTATTATGTACGGAATCTTCCAAGTTTAGGTATCTTTTATAACTTAGGCTACTATTTTACTCTTAAAATACTAATAATTCTCAAGAAATCTTAGTCGTTATAAATTTGATATACTTACTACCATCCGGATTTTTTTCAAATTTCTCCAACCAACAGTTTAGATGTAAGAGGCGGGAGGACGATAGATTTTAATGAAAATTTGCACTTTAAAGTTGAATATTTTGCAAACAGATCACTGAATCGAAAAATCGTCCAATGTTTTTAAAATACCTATCCAACGATACCCCACGGGGCATTCGAGAAAAAAAATCGCCCCCATTTTACGCCCATGGAAGGTACCCTAAAAAAAATTTAGTTAGTTTTTTTTTTTATTTTACCACTGTCGGCGTGACTGATGGATGTGTATGGATGGGTCTATATAAATTCGCATAAATTAATTGTCCTAATTGAAATTGGCATAACGTTATTTCGCAAAATTAATAATTCGCATAACTTTAATTCGCATAATGTAGATTGGCATAGCGGTAAGTTGGCATAAATTTAATTAGCATAACGTTACCTTGCATAACACGACATGATATGAACAAGTCCGTGTTGCATAAGCATAAAAGAGTATATACATAAAATTATTATTTTAATGAAATTGTAAATTTTATTTGTCAAACAATATATAAATTGTTATATTAAGTGAAAAATTATTACTAAAAGTAAAATGATTAAGTATTGTTTTATTTACTCAATTCAATTACCTACATCTGAGAAGTGCACCATTATATGAAAATATCTATTATTGGGCTATTATACAAAAATACCTAACATCGAAGGCTAAGGCGGGAGCTACGTGAACGCTACGTTTCGCTTCCGCCTTAGCCTTCTGAACCTAACCTAACCGAGTCGGTTTTGACCAGAACAAGCTAATTCACTCGCTCGATAAAACTTTCATTTTATAACAGTTAATAATTACTTATTAATCATCACTATTAATAATGTTATGCATATTTCAATTATGTTTATTCATTATTATGCTAAATAAGTGTTATGCATCTTTATAATTATGCAAGTTCGCTGTTATGCACAATAATATTAAGCCAAATCTGTTATGCGAATTCATATTAGGACAAATAATGTTATGCGAGATAAGGGGCACGTGATGTGTATGAATATAACAGTAACAGTAACAAACAAAAGTTCCCGTGGGAATTCCCAAGAATAAAAACAACCGTGCCAAATGTCATGACTCTAAACCCAACAGTTAAGATTAGGTATATCCCGATCACGGGATGGGGATAAAATCTACCACGGGGGAATGAATATCAAAATAAGTAACAGTATGTAGTATTATGGCAGATGTCCAGCTAAAATTCAATAGTAAGCGTTTTCCCAGAGATAAGACCAAGCTAGATCAATTTTTCATCCCCCAAAACCCCCACATACCAAATTTCATCAAAATCGTTTGAGCCGTTTCCGAGATTCTAATTATATATATATCTAATAATATAATACCTTTAAACGAGCAATTCTTGTATATATGTATATGTATATATTTGGGAGATCTTGTATATATGTATATGTATATATTTGGGGTTTTCGGAGATGAAAAATCGATTTAGCTTTAGAATTGCTCCTTTAAAGGTATATATGTAAGTCTTGAGAAAGTCAACAGATTCATATAGCAATCAAGGATCCATTTGGAGCCTTAGGACACGGAATAAAAAGAGAGTCAAATCACCTACTGCAGTGGATGACGTCCTGTTGATTCCGAAGGACCTTGGCCTCATTAACTGGATGGTAACTGGGGGGATGCACAAACCTTTAAGGTCTGGCAGGGTTCGCTGGTATGAGACAAGACCAAGGCCGGAGAGGACAGGGCGAATAAACTGGGAACTGCCCCTGAATTGTGCCAGCTTGGGCTCGGATGACAAATACCCTCCCCGAATATTCGTCACCGATGTGGGGGTAGACTTTCGGCAGCTCTAGCCCCAGGGTACTGCTTTACTGTGTAGATACGGACCCTCGCACTACAAGGCGTAAACACTCTATATGTACTCAAAGCACGGCAAAATTTCGTAAGCGCGATGTAGAACGACGAACGTTACACTTAAATGTTCGAGCATTGCGGGACGCTTTTGATATCAATTGGTAGCAATGTCTTTAGATACGCTATTAAACTTACGTTTTGTTTGAAAAAGTGTAGTTTTTTGTAAGATTAGTGCATAAAAAAACGTTTTTTCATACGACGTCCTTCTGTCTAGAGCAGCGCCATCTGTTTTAGTTTTGGCATACTATAACTGGCTACCATTAGTGATATCTCGCTAGAAAATCGATACATAGGTCTGTAATGACAATGACGATCGTCTTTTAATTACGATATAGTAATATAAAAACAGTTAAGTCAGCATGTACCATATAATATTTAATTACATATTTGCTCATTGCTCAGTTTAACTAGGTATGTATTAGGTTCGGCTGTTGAGATAAAATTCTGAGATTTTACTTAATTCACAGACATTTTATCGTAGTCTTCATTTTAGTTGTATGAAAAACAATAATATGCATGCAAAATCTCATTTTAAATTTATCATTTAAAATTTGAGCCCTATGTATTATTTATTACGGATTATTTCGCTATCTATAATCGTCACTCATTTTATTCTCCTACCGCCCATAGTCCTTTATAAAGGACTTACCGGTAATTTGACATTGAACTCTCTCACAAGTGACATAAAATTTCACGCTCATAAAACAAAAATTTGACTCGGGCCGCAGGAGATTAAAATAAATAGCTTGTACCTCAAATATACATAATGTTTCTGAATGAAATTTATGAACATTATTTCAAGTGTCATATTATGATACAAATACCTTAAACAATTTTTCGCTTAATGAGATTATAATTGCAAAACCGATTTTATAATTGAAGACACATTTATACAATAAAGTTTATTTATATTTCTATCTGTTAATATTAACAGATAGAAATAGAAATAGAAATAATAATGCGTGAAATAATACCTGACAAACACATCCTACGCACGGTAAATATACGAGATAATTCACGGTACATACATGTACGCGTTAAGTCGATGGCAATACAAAAATAAAGTAGGTCTGTAGGTAGGTATCGTCAAAACATTGCAAATACATTTTGTATTTTAAAATTATCTAAAAGTTGTTTTGTTTGCTACCTACCCTGTGGAATCGTGCTATCTGTCAAAAAACCGGCCAAATGAAAGCCAGACTCGAGCACCGAGGGTCCCGTACAAATTTGTCGGTATTTATGAATATCCAGTCCAAATTTCATAGATTTGATTCCCTTGAGTGTCGAAATATACGTTTTTGCGGCATAAACGGCCGTTTTTTTTACGTTAACTTAGAAATTTGTTTTTTTCACAGCTTCAAGGGACTTTAGACTTGTAAATAAAGTTTAAATTTCAACTCGATATCTCCACGCGTTACTGGGATAAAGGGCCTTGATAGACCGACGGATGGACGGACGGACGGACAGCAAAGTGATCCTATAAGGGTTCCATTTTTCTTATTGAGGTATGGAACCCTAAAAATGGGAAAAAAGGGTGCTCGCTCATTCTGTCTCTGCATGTTATGTCGCACGTATAAAAGTATATAAAGGTAGGTACTTACCTATATTTAAATTTCAATCTTAATTATAACCCTCCTGTAATAATGTGACTTGCAATAAACTATTTTACTTATTGCATATTAATTAAATTGTTATAATTATTTAAAATATATATGTGGGTGCTCCGCTCGCGCCAATTTTTTTAATTACGTTTTTTTTGGAGAAGAAATGTATTAAAATAAGATTTAAAAATAAAACAAACTAAATATTTATTAAATAAATCTACACTTATATAAAAAAAACTAAGTTTAGGTACATTTAAAACTCACACCTCCGGGGTACAAATCCAACGCTATAACGTTATCTTGCAGGTCTAAACCGGGCTTAAAAGAAAACTAACTAAAAAATAAATATTTAGCTTCCGGAATTTCGCTTAAAAATAGGAGTCAAAGCATCTACATCAGTGGTGATTGGACCTAATTCTAGGGCCACTCGCAATGGTTACAAATTCGCAAGGCTGTGAAAGGCCAAAGGTTGCACCGAGGCCGAGACAAGGCACGAATGCCCGATCACCAAGGCTTAACGCCTGGAGTCCAGAGGTCCAAGCACAAGCCACTAACATAAAGCTTCCTCGCTCTAACACCCGCCACGCTGTTAGAACGAAAGAGACGAGTATGTCCGCGCCGCTGCAGTGCTGGACGAGGAGACACCACCACCCTCTTTTGTCTCAAACGGATTGGGTCTGAAGCAAGGCAGTTCTAACCCTATGGACTGCTTCACTGCGTAGATACGGACTCCTGGCTAATTAGCCTTATCAAATTATTTACACCAAACTTTTTCAAAAACTCCAATAGTGTGTTGTAGAACACTGCACACTAAACTAGAAGTTTTGAATCAAAATAAATCTTCATGATTTTTCAAAGTGACAATATCTAACCACACTCTGAATGTACATACTACGCAATACTAATAATTAGCATTTTTCATTATTTCATTACGTCTTTTGATTTGCTTTAAAAACTATGAACGTCAATGTTGATAACAGCGCCATCTTTTATGATCTATCGGAACTAAAGCTAATTTTGATTTTGATTTAAAATATTGATTTCAAACCTTACATTTATGTTTTCTAACTTTAATAAGTCTCGTCAATAATTCTAAATATTACTTACTAATTGTAACTTAGTTGTGTTGCTATTTTTCCAAATAAAAATATTCAAATAACTATTAGGTAGGTAGCACCCGTGCTTATTGAAGTAGCAAAGTTCACCAAAAATCACTATAATAATATACGAGTATATCTACATGCGTTTGACAATAAAAGCCAAGCAGAAACTTAATTACTTACAAAAAAATCCTACCATAAATTGAGGGTAGGCATAACAATAAGTACCGATATTTAGCTATCAAAAAATGATGTCAACAACATTGAGTTCAAGCAATTTAAAATATTGCTATGCTAGAAACTGAGTCATTGTGTTGGTTAATATTTGTAATGATTTTAAATTATCTATTATCTATTGATGTAAGTACATGAACAACGATCATCAATGTGAACACAACCGTGCAGTGAATCGTGTAGGTTTAGTGCTTGTTCAGAAATTTTGAATTACACTTAATTAATGAATTTTAGCATTTGAAAAAAGGTAAGCGATCTTGAAGAGTTGTTTTACTGTAAGTCACTTTTGAAAAATAAGTCTCAGCGAATTATGTAACAATTTTATAGCAAAGACTCGTAGTCATCTACATTCTTTTGGTTCCATACATAAGTATGTACCTATAATATTTTTATAAGCATTTTTCAATTTAAAAAAAAACTCGCTGATTGTTTACGCTTAAAATAAACGCAGTTTAGACAACTCATCTCCATTGTTTACTCATCATCATCATCTCCGCCTATAATAGGTATAAGTCCACTGCGACAAACTTGAGGCATGGAACAGACTTCAGCAAAAAAAGTACAAGCTTTCCTTCAAAGGTGACGTTTGATTAACTTGGTTTATTTAAGTAGCGGTAAGAATTTTTGTTCAACCTTCCTTCAAGCCATAGTAGTTCATTTCATTATTGAACAAGAGAAGGCGCTTTTTACTTGGATTGTACGGCCGAAGTACAAAGATTAACATCGCTGCTTAGACATGATGATAAAATTAATTTCGCATTCACATACGAAAATGATCTTCCGAAAAGATCGAAACTAGTCGAACCGTTCTTGGCTTGTAATCGTGAGTTGAACCGTTAAATAAAAAAAAACAATTTTAATAACGATTAAATTATATCTATTTACTTAAAATTATTATGAACTTGAAATACTTGCAAAATACCTTCTTTTCCTGGATTATATGAATCATCGGCTCATCGGCCAGGAAAGCCGTCAAATTGATTGCATTCCGGGTCCTCTTTGCATGTTAATCCTCTTCACCCAACAGCCCGTAACTCCTAATCTCTCGATACATCCCGCAATCGCATTACCACAACGGCTTTACATTTTTCCTGGCAACCCTTAGCTTGATTAAATTCATTAGTAGATTCGTCAAATCATTAATTAACGATCTAACACAATTAGCAATACGCTAGTTTTTTTTATGTAGCCTGTATTATGTCCCAGTGCTGGGCAAAGGCCTCCCCTTTTCTCCGCCACTCTTCCCTGTCCTGGGCATGCACCTGCCAATCGAGCTGAAAAACGCTCAGGTCGTCCCGCCATCTCCTCTTGGGTCTGCCTCTGCTCCTATGCCCATCCCTCGGATCCCACTCGGTTACGATTCGTGCCCATCGGTCGGGTCATACGCTAAATTGGTTGAGGTAAAACCGATTCGCACCATCTCACTTGGGGGGAAGAGGGTCTCGTAAGTAGATATAATATACGATTTTATGGTTAATATTTAATAGTACTAGCTTTTGCCCGCGGCTTCACTCGCGCAGAATTAGTATGTAGCTTAACACTTTTTTAATCCCACGGGAACCATACATACATTATTTCGGGATAAAATGTAGCCTTATGTTAATCCAGTTTATATATTACCTGTATGCCAAATTTCATGCAAATCCGTTCCGTAGTTTTTGCATGAAAGAGTAACAAACATCCAAACATCCATCCATATAAACTTTCGCGTTTTTAATATTAGTACGATGAAGATAGTATAATAGGTATATTTTTGTAAAGCAAAAAAAAATAGCGATATTTTAAGTTTTACGTATTAGTCATATATAATATAACTACAACTACAGTTCGATACAGCGAAAGTTTCAAGCCATCATCATCATCTCGGGCTATATCGTATATTCCCACTGCAGACCACAGGTCTCCTCTCAGGATGTGAGGGCTGGGGCCGTAGATCCCACATGGGCCCAGTGCGGCTTGGAAACTTCACGCATGCAATTGAATTAAATAAATAATAACATAAATATCATGTGACAATGACACCAATTGGCCAGTCCTAAACTAAGCAAAGCTTGTAATGTAATAAAATTGCATGTAAATTCTGAAAAACTCAAAAATACGAGCTCAAGCGAACCCACGACTCACGACTTGAGAGGCCATAGCTCAAACCACTAAGCTACCAGGACAGTTTCAAGTATCCAACAAAATAACAGTAACAAAGCCGCATCTACACTTAGCGCCATCGCCCCAATCCCCGAAGCACACAAATATTTATAAGACACCGCACTAAGTACACAGATAAAGAAAACAAGCGCGTATCTGTTATTCAAGCGGTGTGGATACCTCAGTCCGGGAACCTATCCGTCTTAACGGCCGATTGTTACACCATAGCGTAATTGGCTAAAGTAAAGCTTTTTGAAGTGATGCAAGTTTTTTTTTCGACAATCCTGGTCCCTATTCCAGAAACGCTGCAAGTGCTACACAATTGCTACTGTTTGTATGAGAAAGTTAACAATTAGTACGTCAATTTGTACCAATTTTACTTTTTTGTGATACAGGGGCCTGATCCTGATTAGCGAGTGAACTTGATTTAATTCTTATCCCCTATCATTTAGTACTTTGTTTTGTGATCGATGTGACATTTGCGGTGGTAATTTTATGTTTAATTAAATGCTTTTAATATTCAGTAAGTATTTCCGATTGTTGTTATTACTGTTTTTTTTTTATTTCATACTTTTTATTTCGCATTATAAGAATAAGATTGTATTTTAATCCTAATTAAATTTAAACATATGACTTTATGCATATTTTTGTAATCTTTTTTTTTTCATTTTCATACCCACTTGTTATTTTTGGTTAAAAAATAATTAACAACTTACAATTTAACGCCAATAATTGGTCTTTTTTTATTTAAAAAAAACACCTCTATATATATATACCTAAGAGTCCTTTCTTGGACAAAATAAAATCTAACGATCCCTTTACCGTCGAAATACGCGCAGCCATTTGAAAGGTATGAGGTAATAATTTTACAAATATACAATACTAGCCGTTACCTGCGACTCCGTCCGCGTAGAATGAGAGCTATCGCGTATGAATTCGCCACTAGAGGCGCTAGTGTAGCGTGAGGTCTCCGAAATGTCAAATCTCATAGTTTTTGGTTGAGCTACGCGGTTTATTTATAATTAGAATAATTTTGTGAATATTTTGCAATATCTGAAATTAATTATGGCAAATATGCGTTCCGGGGCAATGAATGTCTGTGTTTTGAGACAGTTTTGTCTTTCGGAAACCTTTGTCCTCCCTTTTTTCCGAACAAAACGAGGACTATGCAACACTGTGGCATGCTCGATATTTATATGGTACGGTTTTAAGGTGATGGTGATGAAATATGATTTTAATCTAAACTTTGTTTTCACGCCCGTAATAACAGACTTTCAAAACCATACTTAAAAACCTCACGCAACAGTGCGCCATCTAGTGAGACAAAAAACGATAGCCCTCATTCGGTTTTCCCTATCCCGCAGGAACTATGCAATTTTTCGAGATAAAAACTATCATCACTAACACATATAAAATTATCATCCCAGCCTATATATTATTTTATTACTTTATATTTTATTTCATATTTTGTATTTCAACTATTTTTGTAACTTTTGTTTGTAACTATTATGTGTGTGTTGAATAAACTTTTTTTTATTTTTAATTTATCATTTTCATTTTTCATATGTCCTTCCCCGGGACGCAAACTATCTGTATACCGAATTTCATCTCAATCGGCTCAGCGGCTTAGACCCTGGCTGGATCCCTCGGATACTCTTGATCTGACCTATCTTTTCGTGCGTCGGTGTGAGTGCCGGCTTTGTCATTATTTATTCCGCACACATTAGTACAGCCTTCGAGGGCTCCTTGACGGATTAGAACGCGAAAAAAGACTTAGTACAAAAAGGTTTTTGCGGGATTGGTTCCGTGTCTTTATTTATCAGCGCTATGGTGGGGATTGACTTCACGCTTGATTTACGTTCCGACGTATAAAGCCGCTAGAAGGGTTCACTTTGTGATGTTACGGTTTTACGCTTCTGAACTTGACAATACTATAAAAGTATTGAGTCTTAATAAATATTTACTCAATTTTTTTTAATAAATATTAAGAGTCAATATTTTTTACACTAAGATGTTAGTTCGACTGATATAGAAGTAGGTCGTACGTATGGACATACCTACCCTTTTTACTCGACTGCCCCGAAGGAAGGTTATGTTTTTCGCGTGTATGTATGTGTGTATGTATTTATGTATGATTTTCATTTCTTGGTCTTCTGCAACCTTATCGACTGGATAGATTTTTATATATTATGAGGTATCATTAGATTTGTCATAACTATCGGAATGAATAATATTTCGATATGGCGTCCGTGAAATAAAACCTGGCGGGGTGATTATTCACAGAAATATCAAAAAGAATGGAATAAAAATATAAAGTAATTAAAAAACACAACTAAAATCCCGACTGTCTTAAAAAAAAACTAAAAATAAAAAGAAAGTCTTGTTGTCTGTTAAGTAACTTAAAATTCAATACATACGCTCCAAAAACATAACTCACCTTCGGGCAATCGAGTAAAAACAATAAAACGTACGGCCTTGTTTAACCACGTATCGCCACACGGAGGAGCCTACGTTATTACATCCAAAATCCACATCGTTTGTTGCGTTATATACTCTTGAAGAGAGGACTCTCTTTCTTCTTAGAGACGTCTATGAATCAGAAATAATAATATCCGCAGTAGAACTAAGGTTACCGACATAGTCCGAAGAATTGCGAAACTGAAGTGGCAGTGAGCGGGGCACATTGCTCGCAGGACTGATAGCCGATGGGGTCAGAAGGTTCTCGAATGGCGTCCGCGGACCGGGAGACGAGCTATCGGTAGGCCTCCAACACGATGAACGACGACCTGGTTAAGATCGCGGGATCGCGTTGGATGCGGAAAGCACAAGACCGGTCTGAGTGGAGAGCTTTGGGGGAGGCCTATGTCCAACATTGGATGTCTTCCAGCTGACATTATGATGATGATGAGTTTCTTAAAAAAGATATCTGTGTGAATCTAGAATGTAAGGGCCTACATTCAGAGCAGGTGGACGCTTATTAAAAAATAGTGTGAGCAGCGCTACTGTCCACGCATTTTGTACCAAACTTTAATCTGGTATCATTTTTGAGACTGTCAAAATTGACATATTGTCATTCTAGCCCGGCTTAAATAATTTGGATACTTCTGCTGTCAGAAATAAATAAATATTTTTTTTGTTTAATTCAACCTCCTACCATCCTCAAAATGCAAAATGTTATAAGATTATGTTAGAACTAAAATGTTAGAAGATATTATATACAATGCCAATCTGGTCAAAATGGTCCAAAAATTGATGCGTCTGGACTGTACGTATGGGCACTGACAAAGGTCATATTAATTTACCAAGGGACTCCTAAAGTGCATCATCAACTTTCACACATCACTCCATGAATTTTGATGCAGCTTGAAGAGTCCCGAGTATAAATTAATATCTGGTAAATTTTTACAATTTCTAAGTATCAACATCGTTTAATCAGTGCACAGCAAGTGTTGTCAGCCTCATTTTTTTTTAATTTGCCGCGGTTTCTCGTGGACAGATTTCGCTGGCCAGAGTCTAGCTTAGGTATTTATACCTACTCTTGATGGATACTTCTCTGTGTGCAACCAGAATCTTTGCTTAGATATCTTGCTATCAATTTAATTTACAGTAACCCATACCGCATTAGCAAAGCTTGACAAATAGAAAGGTCGAAAAGATTTTTCATAATTTTTTTTTATCAAGATTGCTAGTAGACAACGGAACGTTTGAAGCAGTTATCACAGGAGATGGTCCCGCGCGCTTTCTCCTCTGGTATATGATAGGCAAAATTACACTGCATGAAACGTTTAGTTGCGTGCGTATTTCGCTTCCTGTTTCGTTTATATTGGTATCGATTAGTTTGATAAAATCATTTATTGATTGTCACTGAAATTGAACGCAAAATAAAAACACAGTGTACCTATGTATTGTCAAAACGCGAATCCCAGATTCCCAATATATTTTATATCTACGGTAATACTGAACTGTGACGTCACTTATAAGAAGACTCAATTGACTTTTAATTTATCTAAAAGCCGCTGAAAAATAAATTTGATTAGAGCTGTAGGTACCTATTTAGGAATTAGTAGGTAACGATTTTTAAATATCGTATTTTAGGCGTGTGTTGCATAGTCTATAATAGCATTCTCACGAAGTTACAGAACAATTTAGTGCAAAGAAAAGCTTAAGTTAACTCCAGTAATAAGTGGTTTGTGGGATAAAATATAATATAACATAATTATATAATGCAGTTTTATAAATACTTATTTTTAAATCAATGAAGTATCGTAAGTAAATAAAGTAAAGTAGGAGATACTGCGGCGTGCAATAACAGACAAATTTATATTTTCATATCAATGGCTTATTCGAGTTTTAATGGTTATTATTCATTTTGAGCCCCTATCATAATTCCAATTAGTGCAATCATACGGAAAACCAATCCGTTCAACATGCAATTTATAATAGCAACCACAAATTATTTATAATAGGTCATTGGTATTTTCATATTGAACTATCCAGGACCAGCCATACTTAACCTCTTTTTTGTCAACCGGATAGCCTAGGGGTTAGAGAACTTGACTACAAAGCTTGAGGTCCTTCGATCCTCGGTCAGGCAAGATTTTTGTATAATAATAATAATAATAATTCTTTCATCATTACAGGAACTGTACAATAAATGTAGCTATATTGAAGTACCTAGTTCTTTAGGTTTGTGTTACAATTTAACATGAGCATGATTGGACAATGTTCCTTACTCCCCGTACTAGTTTAAACTGTATCACGGTGAAGTAAGATTCGTCATAGTAAATGAATAGGTGAAGTAAAAAGCCGTGGTGGCCTAGTGGTTTGACCTATCGCCTCTCAAGCAGAGGGTCGTGGGTTCAAACCCCGGCTCGCACCTCTGAGTTTTTCGAAATTCACGTGCGGAATTACATTTGAAATTTACCACGAGCTTTGCGGTGAAGGAAAACATCGTGAGGAAACCTGCACAAATCTGCGAAGCAATTCAATGGTGTGTGTGAAGTTCCCAATCCGCACTGGGCCCGCGTGGGAACTATGGCCCAAGCCCTCTTGTTCTGAGAGGAGGCCTGTGCCCAGCAGTGGGACGTATATAGGCTGGGATGATGATGATGATGAAGATTCGTCATCCTATTAATTTAGGTTATATCAATATTGAAAACAAAAGTTACTGCAGTGATTAATTGAGGGTAAGACATTTGTCTTATTTAAGTACACCTGTTGCTAATTGCTAATAGATACACCTAACTTACTATGAAAAATACGAATGTTTGTAATCGAGTCTTGGATGTATAATTATTATGTATTTAAAAGTATTTCTTTATCTATAGATAAGTATGTTTATACGTTGTCTGGTACCCATAGTACAAGTTTTTTAGAAATAGAAATATTGTATTGTATTGTATAACTCTTTATTGTACATAAAACATATGAAAATAACTGTCAACAAGAGAGAGATGTACAAAGGCGAACTTATCCCTTAAAGGGATCTCTTCCAGTTAACCTTTGAACGATTGAAAGGACATCAGAAACAAGAGTAGACACTACAATGGAAAGAGAAAAGGACCGAAATTTATTTATTCGCTTTTCGCAAAAACAAAAATGTTTGTGACTAGTTCAATTGGTTGTCAATTGTCCCATGATATTTATTTATTTCTTTAACCCCTGAAGTAATATCGTAACCAACTAAGAAAAATAAAATAAAAACCAACATTCTCATTTCAAACTTTAATATCTCACTGAACTGATTATAATGAAAGATACCTAAGAACCACCGATTTAATTTTTTGTTTGAGCAGTAGGTACCCAATATTGTTCAGAGCGATGTTAAGAGTTGAGGACTGGTTCTGTTTTTTTTTAATGGTTATACTCGTATGTTGCACAAGTTACCAATTAGGTACTATTAAATGTAATAACAATTACACCAACCCAACAATTGGATGTTACGATGTTACAAAAGCTACCATATCCTAAAAATACGAAACATCGCGCGGATTATTGTTTGTACGACCGTAAGTACAAGGTTATAATTGACTTTGATATTACAAGGTTGTTATTAAAGACATTTTGTTGGAGGAGCAAAGATTTTTTGGGGCGTTCGCAGTGGTAATGTATACATATTTATTTCTGTTGTAATCATACTAATATTATGAATGCGAAAATTTGTTTATGTGTACGTGCGTGTATGTTTGTTCTTTTACGATAACCCAGGCAGGGTCCATATTTGGGACATTATTAACTTTTATGAGGAAGATCTAATGGTGCTCCCACACTGGTGTTATAAAATGGTGTTTAACGTTATAAAACATTTGTTTTATAAAATTGTAAGTATAACAAATTGTAACAAATTGTAACAAATGTTATACATTGTTATTAATCATGTTATATAACTTTTGTATTTATAACATGTGAGCAATAAATCACTTTGACTAAAACATCTTGACTTCTAAATCAGCATATTATTATTTAAAAATTGTAAATTTAATTTGAATTAAATCTCAATCACTAAGCTATATGTTAACACGAAATTTTACATGGTAGGTCTTCAATTCATGCAAATAAAATGTATGAGTGAATTAATGGTTTTTTAGTTTTTTAACAGTGCAAGGGATTGGTAGGTACCATCAGCCAAATAAGTGGTCTAACAATTTTTAAACAAGTTCCTATCAAATGAATATGTCGCTAAAGTCGAACTTTCAAGTTGAGAGACACGTCTATTGGCATTATTGATTTATGACATGCAAACGATTATCAACTTTAGGGTGGTAGACCACATATTTGGCTGATGGGACAATGTATGTCATACATTATGATCAGTGATTAGATTAAGTGTAAGCTTTATTAGCTACTTATTTGTATGTTCTGTACCTATCTTGTATGGCTCAGGTTGGCAAATAAATAAATCATTAAATCTTATGACGTTATTCTAAAGAATTAAGTAAAATCTCTCTCTTAACTGTCAGATCTTTTTTTTTATTTATAATTCACATTCACAGGCTTTCAGTATAAACCAAAGCGCTTATATGTATACTTATACACTGAGTACTTACATTAGTTACATTAATAGGATAAGGCAGCCCTATTCCTTGCCTTGCAAAATCTCTATATACCTGTAGTTTCTGTACTGCTTTCTATGTGTTGGTGTTCAATAAAGAATCATTGTATTGTACTGTATTGCACCTTATCAGGGAGAAAGTAAACATAACCAACTACAGATCAAATCCGTTGATAAAAGCTAGCATATCATATATACATAGGTAAGCCGCTAAAGATTGCTACAAGTACAAACAAGTAAAGTTAAACAAGCTCCTGTTTGTAAAAAGTTAGAGACGCGCATTTTTTGAGAAGGTACAAGACGTTACCTCCCACAGTAAAACTTCCTTATTTAGTCTTGCTCTTCTGGTTTATTTCTAGCGAGAAAGCCCCAAGTAAAAAATATTATTCATTTTACTGAGCGGTTTTCGTAATTTTATTTCCAGAAACTCCATATTATTTGATTTAAAAAAGTCTTCGTTCACCAAAAGTTTTCATTCTGTAAAGAAATAAGTAGATAGATAAAACGTTTTTTTGGTACCGCAAACACACAATAAAGATACAAAAATACAAACAATCAGTCCAATTAAAAAGTTAACATTTTATATTGTTTGTTTGTTTATACTATTTATTTTACAAAAGGAAAAACAAATAGGTTACAGAAAAAAAATAAGATGTTAAGTACAAAGAGATCCCTGAAGGGATCTCTACCAGTCAACCTTTGAGTGGTAGAGAAGAGCAATCAAAAACCAGGATTGACAAATAGAGCAAAACATTTGAATAAATTAAATGAATATGTCAACCCCAAATACCTTATTATATAAAACATTAATATATCTGTAACTAAATATAAAATAAATAAATACACACATTTACATACAATACATAAATAACACAAGTATAAATGATAATTACTTATTAAATGATCAAGGAATTATAGTTTGAGCCACAACTTCTTCAATGTCTCCCTGAACGAGTATACGGAGGAAGATTATCGGACGGTGATCGGCAACCGATTCCACAGCCTAGCCGCATGCACAGAATAGGCGCATGTTTGTGTGCGCTTATGTAGTAAACATTGCTTACAGAAGCAAACACCACAACCGCAACAGCTACAACCTAGTATAGACCGAGATCAAAAATACTATTTAGGTACTGTTTAAAAATAAATATTAGTCTTGTATCCTTCTCTTAAATGTGCATCTAATTGTTTTAAATAGGAAGAACAGAAGAAGCAAGTAAAAAGGGAGAAACAATAATAATAACTAAGACTAGCAGTTACTAAACTACCACAAACAAACATGCAAATGCAGATGGATAACAGTCGGCCATATCTGGGATCTTAGGCTAATATGAACAATGAAAACAAGCCGTTCACCTTAAATCCGCATTGCTCGTACGCAGAGCCTGAAAAATAACAATACACACAAGGCGTCTTACACGACTAATAGTCCCATAACAATCGCGCTGGCATCAGTTACGCTTCGGCGGTCGCCGTAATTACCCCGTGAAATTCACCCCAGTTAGCTGCGGCACTTATACGTCCTATACATATATGACTAGTTACTTCCCCAAGCTCATATAAAGACGACTCCACATTTGTATCATTTTAGCGTATTGTATCGAGCACGCGTATCCTAAGTATGGAAGCACGCTTTACCGTCTTCCTAGTATCGTCTCGTGAAGAAATGCGTCCGTGTTAAATAAATAAGTAAATCCCTATATAATATACGATTTACAATAAAAAAACTTACGCCTAAACAACATAACGTATAAGAATGACATACATGCCTGAACTAGGATGATTCTGTGTTTCAGGCGTAAAAAGGACTTGCATAACTAGCCATAACTATATATAAACCGTAGCGTAGCAGTTTATCGTATCATAACGCCGCATCATTTTGGCTTGCTGTATTTTTTTAGCCTCATAGGCATTACCTACCGAAGAACTGTCTCGTTATCTATTATTTTAAATAACCTGTACATATAAACACTACAAATTGATGATGAGACAGCACTGATCTGGTTGGTATACGGTACACAGTTGTCCAGAGCGTATTCGTATCCTTTTGATAATCGGGGAAGAAACGACATGAGGTGAATCGTGGCGTATCACGTGTCAAATTGCAATTGTGTATCATGATACAGTATCAAAACTCGACCATACTTTCCGATCTTGATACGCGTATCCGATCACGGATACCTACACGCATAGCAACATGTATCGCATGTGATCATGTACGGCGTGTAGCATGATCGCGATCTACTTATTTACGTCCAGTCCAGACTAATGATATGAATACTACGGAGATACGCTGATGATGTTTATTTTTATGTTCTCTCTCTCTCTCGCTCTTCTAAGGTGATACAAATGTGGATGAAGTGCAACATGGATGGCGACGTAAATATACCTACGGTATGTTGCATGATCGTGTATCTTTTCACGTACAATAATGATCACGATACCGGGGTCGACACTACGCAAAGGAAATATGATACGGGCATACGGTAAAATTATACAAATGTGTACCCACCCTAAGTTGAATTCGTTGTTGCAAAAGCAACCTTCTTTCGTGAAGTGAAGATTTGAATTAAAATAACATTTAAGTTTGAAATTAAATAGTCTATATTGTAAAAGACTGACAACAAAAGCAACCTGTTTTTTTGTTCAATCAATTTAAAGGTATTTGCCATGTTCTCTTTTTAATCGCATTATAAAGAAGATGTAAGCTTTCTTGTGGCATTTCATCTCGGCTGTTGTACAGTACCTGATCACCGATTAAAAATAACCGTGTATAAATAATTAAATATCATTCTGACAAGTCAATTTATAGCTGACCCGGCGAACTTCGTACCGCCTAACAGTAAATGAATGTCGTAACGTGTTACAGATTAGCTGAACATAATTTATGATTTTATGAAAGTAATACAATGAATACAAAATAAATTTTGAGTTCACTTCTTTATTAACATAATAACACAAAAACTTTAGTTTATATATAGTTTTAGTTATCTTTTGTTGCAAGAAAAAATATGTGTCTATTTTGTGATAATAAAATTTTGTAACACAAAAAGAAATAAAAAAGTACAAGAATTAAGTATATCAATTGTATGTCAGCAAGACATCATTGAATTAAACTAATAAATAAATAAATATAAATAAAAATCACGGGACAATTCACACCAATTGACCTAGTCCCAAAGTAAGCTTAGCAAAGCTTGTGTTATGGGTACGAAGCAACGGATAAATATAATTATTATAGATAGATACATACTTAAATACATATTAAACACCCAAGACCCGAGAACAAACATTCGTATTTTTCATACAAATATCTGCCCCGACACGGGAATCGAACCCGGGACCTCAAGCTTCGTAGTCAGGTTCTCTAACCACTAGGCCAACTGGTCGTCAAAAAACTATGTAAACCTTTATTTAAATACGTTATATACGTTATAGTTTACCGTATTGACACGGGATGAACATTAAATGTTTGACAGTTACGAAACCCATGAACATGAAAAATGTTTTTTATTTTATTTAATTTTTCGACAATTTTCCAATTTTTTTAATAGTTTTTCTGCTATTCAGGACGGAAACAAATACAACAAATCAAAAACCACGAAAATCGGTCCAGCCGTTCTCGAGTTGTAAGTGTTCGAACAAACCCGACTTTGTTTTATATACGTATCAAGATACTAAAGTTTACTCAAGATATTACAGTTTCGCACGTGAAAATCATAAGATACAGCAGTTGAATTTAAATTCCGGGATTTAACAAAATTCCCGTGGGAATTCCGGAAAATTACATCGTGCATGGTTTTCATTGACATTGCACTAATAGCCACTATGCTGAATTTTTGGCAACGGTTGTTTTTTCGAGATTTTATCCCTATCCCGTGGGAATATCGGGTTAAAAAGTAGCCTAAATGTTCTTCCAGATGTCCACTATATACATACCAAATTTCATCCAAATCAGTCCAGCCGTTTTAGCGTGAAGGTGTAACAAACATACACACACACACACACACACACACACAATTTTGTGCGCTAAGCGCAAAACTCGGGAACGGCTGGGCCGATTTTACTAATTCTTTTTTTGTTGTGTTCGTTATTGTCATGAGAAGGTAGGAAGAAAATTTATAAAAGTTACAACTGGGGCGAAGCCGCGGGCAACAGCTAGTTTATAATATAAGTAGGATTATCGAAACGGAAAATAATGATTTTCATTGTAATACCGTTTCAATACAATTGTATGTAATGCAGGTAAATACCAATATGGGTAAGCAAGCAATTAGTTCAGCGGACTTCAGCCCCAGCTGTAATGAGCTCCGGGAATTAGAACATTATTGTAGTCAAATATGTATATTCGGCTAATGCAGATTACTCCACAAAGCTCAATTCTAAATACACAATGTATGGATCAATTTGATTAGGTAATTAACTGCAAAATAGTTATGCAACATTAGCTTAATCCTACGGCTTCGCTCCCGTGAAAGAATATAACCTTATCAACTTAGAAAAATTAAAAATCTTCCAACATGTTCTTTCAAAGTTTAGTATCTCAAAAACAGCTGAACCGATTTTAATGAAACAGCTAAGAACTACTTCAAGAAATTTTGCTTTCGCGTATAATACGCACGCACGCGTCGAAATAAGTCCATTCGTTTGAGAGCTACGATGCTACGGGTGACTCTATTTACCGGCACGGATAATACCGACATGGAAATACCACCACCCCACCACACCACCCCTACAGACAGACATTGGCCTCAAACTTATAACAAAGGTCTTTTTGCGTTGGGGTTCAAAATTACATAAAACAAAAAAAGAAAATAATTAGGTACATTGAAGTTTCACCACAAATTATATAGTAGGTACTATAGGTATTAGATTTAAACAAAAAGTTGTTTTACGTTTGTTGAATAAGTATAACAAACTGAACTTATTCTGGCTCCATCATTTTCAAGCTGCCTCAGAATCCTGCTTAGGCAAGCAGCACCCCAAAGTTTATTAGGTCCCGGTAAGGGCTATGGAAATTCTGAGACGATTCCTCTGTTGTGGCCCTACGCCCTCATCAAGTCGCGCGTTATTACAAACGTAACTCCGCGTGTTCGCACGCGACTCGAAACGAATGACACTATTCTGGGTGACGACCAAGATTATTTTTAACAGACTTCCAAAAAAAGTTCTTAGTTCGTTTGAATATTTTCTTTCGTATCTTTTATAAGTTTCCGTGCACAAAGGGGTCGACGAGAACCTATATTTAGGTACTACTAAGGTTTCACCGAAGTCTGCATACCACAGGGCCTTATCTTTTGAATCATAATAATCCTTTGAAATGCAGACTTCGCATTAATGGAATACTTACGTAAATTTAGATTAAAGGTGAAGAACAAGATGGGGATCTTGTTCATGACCTGCAATCTGAATTCTTGAATTGTATGGGGATACAAGAAACACCACCCTTCAAGCCGTACATACACTTATGATTACCTACATAAGTGTATGTACGGCTTGTGGTGCGTGTATGGCTTTTACTTGGTTTTTAAAGTAAATACGCATTTATCATTTCATCGCTTTAAAGCGACACCACACACATAACACAACAATTTAAGCGGCAACAGTCTTAAAAGGCAAAAATGTAAAGAACACTGTAGTATAAGACGACGTTCGTTGGTAGTATGAAGTCCTAAGTAGTTTGAAACAAGTTCGGCGACCGCGTTAAGTAAACGACTCAGTGTAATCGCCGCTTTAGACAACATCGTAACAAAATCGTTATTCTCTCCTCTTCCCCTACCGAATAGGCCCGCGAGCTGGAACCCGGAACCGTTCGTTTACGGTTAAAGGTACCGTTTATTGCTAAATGCTGCAATAAATATCCGGGGAGAACGCGGTATGTGATCGTTATCTTACCGGAGCAATGTGACAGCACGTGTGAGGGCCCGAGTATCTGTAATTGAAATCGAATTGACTCTTTCTCATGTAAATTTGGTGTGAAATGGGAGCCGAATTAATTGTGTGCTGAATGTTTGTAATGTTTGGAGGTGTGAATTTGTAAGCTATTTAATTGAATGACTGTAAATCCGCAAGATTCGCAATTACGGACGAATAACTTTGCAATATATGCCTGCCTATGGTACCTACTTTGCACTCTTGTGGCAGTTGTGAAAATTCATAATAGGTACATTTTCATCCAAGATTTTTGGAGATTAACGTGTCTTTCTCATTCGGTCGGTAAGGGTCACATGCAAAAACCAAATGTAACCTTTGTATGTTACGGCGATATCGCTTCTGAGTTTGGAAGTATAGCGCCAAACGGAAAAAATTGGTCCAGGTGACAGTACAAATTGCGTGTACAAACTCCCTGCGATCGTAACAAAATTTACTCTGATATTTAAAGTTACTGACAGACAGAATTTTAGAGTACATACTAGACTTGTTTTCTTCTTTTTAGTTTTTAAGGCAGTCGGGTTTTTTGATTTTTTAAATGTATTATTTCTGTGAAAATGGTAGCTTAAGAGTTTTATAACACGTAAATATTTAGGACGGGGCTTTCAATTATAACCATATTGTAACCAATACAAAATATATTTTTAATCCCCCCGCCATGCGCCATATATTTCAAAGATGTCATATTGAAATATTATATACCCTATGTCACGCTGATAATTAATACAAATCTAATAATAAAATCCGTCCAACCAAAGAGGATCAAAGGAATAGACATACATAACATACCCACATACAATAGATACGCTCGAAAAATATAACCCCCCCTTCGGCCAGTCGGGTAAAAATAGGGTATTTCTGTAAACAAATGGGATATCTTTACACGCAAATTGCTCTCCTGTTTGACGTCAAAGAAGCCACTGAAAACGTACAAGGAAGGAGCCAAGTAGGTATACTACTTAATTATAATTAAGTTTATAAATAAAGAGGCATGTTAGCGTACACACGTGTTGTGGCTCTAGCTACTTCGATACGATAGCTAGGATCAATATTAAGATGATCATGTTTTATGTAATTGAAAAATGACTTATTTTCGGAAGAAACGAATAAAATTATAAAAAATAGGTAGTTTACTAGAAACATAGACAAGGTCAATGTAGTCAGCTCACCAGTGCCGTAGCATCCATGTTACTTATGTATAGTTACGTCCTTTAGCGTCAAAAATTAAGTAAGTAATATTTTGGTAATATTTTCGATATAAATTATTTTTCTGACTGTACATTTTATTAGCAATATTTTCCTTCTTGTATTACCATATAATTTAAATATTATGCACTCCAAATATTAGATCATTATGACGGTTAGAAGTGGATAAAAATGTACTTGTTTCTCATTTATTAATTCGCAACAAGGCAAGTTTTTTTCATTTATTTATGATAACAATGTTAACAACGAAATTATAAATACAAAGTATACATATACCTAATCAGCGAAGCATTTTCACGATCACCATTACAACAAATATATGTACGGTCAAAGACTTTAATTCATGAGTCACCATGGAACCATTTCACAGTAAACGTCATAGTGCCTTCGCATTAATTAACAATGAAAGTCGTAATGACTTTTCCTCTGAGAAGGTTTCATGGTGAATTAAAGTTATTGACCTTATAAGTATGTACCTATGACTCGTCGTACAAAGTAAGTGTCGTAAATATACAATTTTAGTCGTCTAGTGACTCCTTAAGGTTAACGGACTGTCCAAAACTACCCCCATGTCTAGGAAAGAAAATCGATTACGCAGCGACGCGAGTTGAACAACTTCCAAAGCTCTTATGAATTCACAGCTCGCAATTGATTGATAATTTGATTTAAAAATTGGGTACTAAATCGGGGATACAAAAAATCTGACTGGTGAGGTGATTGAGCAATCGGTAATAACGTGGAATTAAAAACTAACCCAATAATAACCTAACTAATAATTCTCCTAAGTCTTGCTCCCTCGGAAGAGCGTAAAAAAAAGAGTTCTTCTTGAAAAGAAAGCTTGCCAGCCACGCTTCACGTAATTTACTGAATCAGGCTTTACTTTGCGGAGGTCCATATCAATGAAGTTCATGCAGTTCCTCCACCTCCAGGTTCTCCAGGTTCTTTCAGGTGGAGGAACTGCATGAACACACATTTCTTGTATAAATGTAGCTATCATACGGTCGCGGCTGAGCAAAGTAATATTTTAAGTTCATTGATTATACGCTTCACATAATCAAACTCACCTTATACCAAAGCTAAACTAAATCTACATAGACCTTAGAACTCATTGTGATGTGAAATTTATTCCATCTCGGCGCAGTTACAAACACGGGCAGTCGAGAAGTGCCGGCCTCGGCTGAACTCTGCCCTTGTGATGTTAATGCAGACAGTTGCAGTTGCCTGCAAAAGGCCCGTAGAGAAGAGCTGGAATAATTCGCCGAAAATAAATTTACTTGCAAACCGAGATTTTTTTAAATTATTTTTAGACCGTGGCGTTTTTACCCGCTACCAGAGGCAGATAAAGGCCCGTCGCCCGCGACGTCTTAGTTGCTGTGTTCTGTGTGTGTGCGACTGACCAGTCCCGAACATTCACGAACAATCATTCTGGCCCTTCTGGCTGTGAATAAACGTCGCACTTCAAGACAAGCACCCTAGAGGTTTGACCTAGTCCCTCAAGCAGACGTTCAAACCAGAGGTTGACCTTTAACTTTTTCCGAATTCCTGCATGTGCGCAATTAGGTACTTTTGAAATTTACCATGAACTTCACGGTGAAGAAATACATCGTGAATCCCTGTCGTGCAAAGTGGGACAAGTAAAATACACCATGTTCCAATCCAGTCAAAGAAGGAGCACTTCTTCCCATATACAAGCAATAGCTATCCACACACACAACAGTAGCGGAGCCTCCTAACACAAGTACTGTCATACCTACCAGGGAGTGCCGGCCACATTGTTTGTACCTATATTAAGTTTTAAAAATAAACATTTTTTTGACAACAGTTAATTCATAAGGTTCTGATGCGTGCTGGGCTGGAACTAGAGCCCGAACCTTCTAATTCTGAGAGGATGCCCATAGGTATACCTAGAAGTGGGACGTTTCTAGATGAGTGTCCCATGTTGGGCTAAGTCTGTTATCATCTGTACCGTCTAGATCATTCCACCTTTTCGCCTCTGACTCCCGCGATCCCGCTGACTATGTCGGATTGGAGCAGGCCCTATACTATGAAGTGTAAAATTCGAACTTCGATCTTGCCGTCCCGCTGGCGCTTATTTTATTGAATACGAGAGTGAGAGGGACGGTACGATACGAACTTCGATTTTCGAAGGTTTTTGAAGGCTCGAGGTTCGGTGATTGTATATTTAATTCAGTTTTTGGATTTTTCTTTTAAAATGATGGAGCCAGGGGCCAAAATGAGATGTGCGGTCAATATTTATTCAGTGGTCATATTGCCTAACATACGGGCGCTCGCTATTGTCTTTACTGTCTCCTTTTATCCTCATTCCACACCGTGTGCCAGAAAGAAGTGGTGAATGCGATTATAATTCTAAGTGTGTTATACAATAAGGCATCAGTTTTCCTCCTCCTTGTGTTGCATTCCTCAGTAATGAGGGTCGTGACCACCCTTCTGAATCACTTTCTCTCGCACGAACGTTTATGATATTTACGGCTCACAGAGTATAGTTCAGGAAATATAAATTTACCATCTGTAAGCTTCACTAAGTAGGTACATAACAAGTCACCGATTCATACTTATTTCCTGAAACTAATTAGTAACTTCGCTTCCGTCGTTTTGTCCCATCACTAGCGTCAACAAAGGTTTTCGCATTCTCTAGAGTTACCATGACAATGGCTTTCAAGTCCTACTTGCATCATCATTATAAGATGAAACAAATGTTCCTAACTAAGCTCAAGATGCGACAAAATATTATGGTTCACTTGTAAAAGCCGTGGTGGTGGTCTATGTTTGATCAATTCAGATATTTTTGACCACCAAGACAGCTCTGATATTAATGATGGTGACTGCAATAGTTTTTCTTCAGGGAACCCATTCCTTGGTGTAAATTTTATAACGCAGGTGTACGCTTAACGTAACACTAAATAGGTATGTACTGTGGAGACTGTAACTTGGTAAGAGCTTAGGTAATGGGGATCTACGCGCGTGACTTTAAAGTCATATGAAATAAACAAAGTTATTGTTCCGCTGATTTAGATTTATTGTGGAACTTGGTAGCACTTATAAATACATTTACATAATGGTTCCCGTACTTTACTTGGTTACTTTAATTCAACTGCGGCATTACTTTACCTGTAGTATGTGTATATAGGTACAGTCAACGTCATAAATAAGTGATCACTTTTGTACCTTGTCATTTTAACGTCATGTTTGAAAAGCCATACGAAATTGTGTACCGAGTGGAAGCGACGAGGTACAAAAGTGATCACTTATTTATGACGTTGACTGTACCTACGTCCAGGAATTTTGAGAACCATTTTTGACTACCTCCTGTTCGATTGAGCTGAACAATAACCTGGCAGTGAAAATCCGGTGATCCGGCTAGGATAGTCTCCGCAGAAGGGGACTCTTCAACGGTTAATGACATCGACTTTCGATTCAGTAGGTACGGATAACTAAGTAGTTTTTATGATAATGCAAGTGTAGTTAACCAAAAGTACAGTCAACTAAAAAGATTCTATTAAAATGTTTTTTTTTATAAAAACTTTTTAGAATTTAACGTCAACTTGTTTGTACGTTATACGAGTGGCTACTACAACAAGCATATAAGAGAGTACTTTGTTTAAGTTTATCGCCATGATTTTTTAGTAAATAGTCACTTCATCACGTAAACAGAGAACTCCAATACATAAATTATGTATTGGAATACCTATAATAAACGTGAATAAGTGAAATATTGCTTAGCTTAGCAGCATTGGAATATTATGGGGGCAAGGATCGGATCAAGCGGTTTTGTTCCCCCATTTGATTATATTTGCTTTATGGCAAAATCGATCATCCCTTTGCCTGTTTACGGTACACAAATGGGTAAATAGATATATAGCATACTCGTAAGCGTCCGCTACACGTTTAGGTTGTATAAGATTTCCAAATAGAATATTGCTAGCTGTTGCCCGCGATTCTGTTCGCGTAGAATTCATTTATCACTATCCCGCGGGAACTATGCAATTTTCCTATAAAAACTATCCTATGTCCTTCCCCGGGACTCAGACTATTTGTGTACTGAATTTCGTCTAAATCGGTTCAGCGATTTAAACGTGATAAGGTAACAAACAAACAGACTTACAAACTTTCGCATTTATAATATTAGGGGGACAAATGCACACCCTTCCATTTACCCTATTATTTTCTCGTAGTCTCCCCGCACCTCATTTCCCCCGCGGTCTCAATTAAGTTGCACGTGCGTACAGAAAACATAACAGAAATCCATCAACGTTTCATCCAGGCTTTTGTGGTGGAATAAGAAAAGTTTCTGAGTTTCTTTGATATGTCATGTCAGTAGCGTTTGAGAAGGCTTCACGTGTTTCATTTGATGAGGAGATTTGGGAGTGCTGGCGGTAGCTGAATCTCTGAGAGAAACATTCTGTAATGTTTATTAAAAACAGACAGTATTTCATTTATACTTAGTTAACACTTAATTTAGCAGAGATAGATACATTAAACTGTTTACCTTTTTTATGGGTCATAAGTAGGACTATGCAGACCCGAAAAATTTTATGAAAAAAATCACGTGCTTTCATTTTTTAAGGAAAGTAATGTTCGCTCTACCGCTGTACTAATAATAATATTTTTTACAATTTCTCAGTATGAAATGACAAGCAACAATTTCTGGGATTCTTCCCAGTCACAAAACACATTCGAAAAACACATGTGTGCACATGTAAAACACACTGTAGTATTTTTCATGCAAAGACAGCATCGTCCCTCAGTCTTCATTGAGAAGAAGTGCCCAACTTCATCATATCCCACAGAATTAACCAAGTAAAAAAAAAACCGGTTTTATACTACCTACATTACAATACATTACACATCGCGCTGTAAAAACAAAAAGTGCGGTGTTATAAGTTTAACACCAATTCTGTCTGTTTGTCTGTGCCATCGTAGCTTTCAAACGGATGAATTGATTTCGATGCGGCTTATTATATGAAAGTGAGTGTCCTTGCGGTGGTTATTAGCTATGTTTCACTAAAATAGGTTTAGCCGTTTATGAGACTTTTAACCTTGAAATGACAATGTCGGGGGTTTTCAACTTTTCCAAATCGGTTAAGTTATTTCAAAGTTTATATTGGAGTTCTATTGTTCGAATTAAAAAAAAATAGGATTAGAGTAAGTTAGTTTTAGTTCTATTTTTATTTCTATTTATTAATTATGTATATATTGTATGGTATTTATTAAATAATGAATGTTTAACTAAAAACCAAAATTCAGTGTTATATGTAAGTAGGTATAAATATTTTGCACTATGCATGTGATAGATTTACCTACGGGCATGTTCTGAATTGTCCATTTAACCATATTTTGTACCCGTTATCACAATAAATATACTATGATTATGACATGAGAGCAAACCAAGAAAAAACCGGACAAGTGCGAGTTGGACTCGCGCATATCTATATATATATTGGCAAAAAACGGCAAAAAATCACGTTTGTTGTATGGGAGCCCCGCATAAATATTCATTTTACCCTATTTTTAGTATTTGTTGTTATAGCGGCAACATCATCTGTGAAAATTTCACCTGTCCAGCTATCACGGTTCATGAGATACAGGCTGGTGACAGACAGACAGACGGACAGTGGAGTATTAGTAATAGGGTCCCGTTTTACCCTTTGTGTACGAAACCCTATAAATCAACCAATTTCAATAATACCAACATTACACTACATTATTGTGATCTGAAACTAACGATGTATATTTATAAAAAAATATTTAACTTGCAACGTTCGTAGGTTCAGACTAACTGTTGAGTTTGCAAACTAGACACTTACTTAATTTCAAATAAACAAGATACACACGTATACTTTATTGCAGTCGGTTAAATGGCTTGTTAGCTTAATCCAGGGGCTAAAAATATATTTCAAACAGAAGCATTAGTCATTGCCTCAATTTGGGGCGCGGGGTTCAAAGGGCCTTAAATATTGGAAGTAATCCGCCTGCGTGTGGTGAGGCTTTACAGGTACACTCACGTATCAAAGCGATTATAAATTGTAACAAAAAATTGAACCGACTGCAAAAAAAAACTTAAAAATATTTTTCAACCTGCTTGAGCACTGTGCCTCAGCGCGAGCCAGAATAGAAGCCTCATAGATAATACGGAGGTAACGGCCCACTATATTAATAGGTCCACTCCTTTGTGTACAAAACATCATGTGGCATAATAAATGGCATATAATAAAATTTCATGTGTCTCATTTGTTTGTCCCCGATCTTGTTAGAATATCGGGATTAAACGTAGCCTATGTGTTATTCCAAATATCCAGCTATCTACTTCCAAATTTTACCCAAATGCGTCCTCCCATTTTAGAAGTAGATACGTAACATACATACACACATAAACTTTCGGATTTAAGTACAATATTAGCATGTAGCATCTACAATGAAATTCAGTAGATAACATAATTACAGTCTTGAGAACATCGTGGAGCCTGTCTTTATAATGTATTATTGTAACAATATTACTTAATAACTACTAACATTAGTGCGCGTGTCGATCAAAGAGCCTTCTCGTGTACGCATCCTATTATAAAGCCTCGTGCTCGTAGGTACACCGATCCGCCCTCGCGTGACAACGCCAAGATTTTGATCGTCGTTGTTTACCCTACTCATTAATAACTATAATCAAGCAATTATGATAAAAATTGGATGTTATCGTTCAAAGTCGGTTACGATATTTATGGGCAGGTACAGTCACCAGCACCAATATCTGACACAGCAAGCGTGCATAAATATCTGATACGACTCTATTTCTAGGGCCGGAAGGACGTGTCAGATATTTTTGCACGCTCCACTGTGGCAGATATTAATGCTGGTGACTGAACCTACCTATAAGTTTTCCGAAATTGCTTTATTACCTATAATATTAATGGTACCTAATCAGTATTATAAAACGACCGGACACTCGTTTACTTTCGATCGCCGCCTACCTACTGTACAATTAGTGTAAGTTTTCGGTTACTAAAATACGTCTCGATCGCGTTCGCGTTAAAATCTCAATTTATATGGAAACACGAACAGCGCCTCTAGCAGAACATTTGCGATGTTCATGTTTTCATACAAATTGAGATTTTAACGCGAACGCGATCGAGACGTATTTTGTAACTGAAAACTTACACTAAGGGCACTGGTAATAAGAGAACATGACTGCGAAGCTTGAGGTCCCGGTTTCAATTGCGCACTTAATTGTATAAAAAAAATGCTTGGATATTGTAGCGTACCTATAGTAGGTACAAAGACTTAGATAATTTGAGACTTACCCCCTTTTTCACCATCCATTGATTAAATTTATTTGACGGATAAATGTGATGCCGTCTGTTCATTTTGTTCGAATAGACGGAGACGGCATCACATTTATCGGACAGTTAAAATTAATAATTGGGTGGTGAAACAGCCCCTTAGTAAATTATAAAATAGCTAGCAGCCCGCCTCAACTTCGCGTGGCTACAATATTTAAAAAAGTCCCTAATCAGACACTTCACATTTTTCAGCTCCATTTCCCAAAATGTATACCTGCGCAATGCTATGGCGCGTCGCTAGGAATGTATCATATAAGTACATAAACTTTCCGCGAAAAATATTTACGTGATTTAATCACGTTGCTATTTCATTGAAAAAATCTAACTAAGCATAGGTACAGACGGCGAGAAGTGATTTTATACCTCTTCTTCTTTGTCGGATACTCTTGGCAGAGCAGTCGTGGTCACGTAGCACGTCGAACAATTCTACGCCAGTTATCCCTGGCTGTCGCTTCTCTGGCGCGAGTGTTGAGAGGAGTATTTGTTAGGGCTTTTATCTGGTCAGACCAGCGCATGGGAGAACGTCCTCTTGATCTTTTCCCATTTACCCCGCACCCACCCCAAGATTTTATACCTACCTACCTACTATGAAAAGTAAAGATCCATTTGAAATCAAAGAAGCACTAAACACGAACCTATAGGTACAACTTTTAAAAGCCTTTTCGTCCATGATTGTACACGGTATACCTGCCAATACTTATATTCAACGTGTAACAAGTGCGTATCTAGAAGTTGCCAGTGGCAAATTCGTGAAACTTCAAACAAACCATTAGTGCTTTAACTTTCATATCCAATATTAAATACTCCTCTAGTTTATGGAGATTAAATAACTTTTGTACAAAATAATTTAATATTAGTATAGATTTTGGGACGCGTTTTAATTAATAAAGGGTATATTTTGTGGGGTGAGCTCAATCGCTACTGTCAGTCAATTATAATAGCTTTTTCGTCTTTAAAGTAATTTGCTATTGTAAATTGTTAGGCGGTTAACCCAAAACTGTATCTACAGCGTTTACTTTCTACAAACACAAACCAGACATTGATTTTAGTGCTATGAAGCGATATTGCAATATTTTTTAAGTTTAGCGTTAACTACCACATTTCGTTTTTAACTTTTGTTTTTTTTTCAGCAGCAGTATCCCCGGAAGTTCGTCCAAAATGACAGGGTGTTATGATTTTGGATCATATTTCTTCACCTAACGTAAAAATAATCAATCTTATTGGTTTATAATAAACTTCAGTTCATTGACTATCAGTAATGTAGGCTTTTAATTAGGTAAGAACAATATCGAAAACAATGTTAAGAAAAATGGTAACGAATCCAAAAAACCATTTTGTCCATATACTCGTAGTATGGACAAAATGACACACAAAGTAAGGATAATGAACATACTAAAATTTTAAGAATATTGTTGGCAAAAAATATTTAGCCTGTTTTGAGTTAAATAAATTAAAACATACACTGTTGACAGCATTAACTGGGCTGCGAACAGGAAAAAAGACGTTGCAACAAATGGATCATCGTTCTTTTAGTCTGCAGTGAAATCTTCTGAACTAGAGAGCTATCATCACATCACTAAGTATGAGCAGTATTATCATGCATGATGCAGTGTCACTGTTTTCTTATTGTTTTTTTATCAAATATTTAGTATTTTATTTCTCATTTAATTCCATATAATTTCCATTATATTTTTTTTATGGATTCTTGACTCCGAGGCAGACGATTAGTTTCTATCGCGGTTCCGCGACAACCCACCGAGATAAATGATAGACTTTGAATAACAGAAAGTCTATGAAAAAAACGTCATCCACCATGTCATTTTCTCCAGTGTGTAGGTATAGGTATGTCGTTTTGTCCAAATATAAACAAAAAACATCAAAAAATCATATCTTTCTAAAACAGCTGACAAACGTATTAAAGTTAATATGAATTACTAGATCATCAATTATTTACATGGTTTTTTGTAGTCGGTTCTATTTTTTGTTATGATTTTTTTTTCACCCGTTTTAGTGTAAAACATCTAAGATACAATATAGTTTAATGTCAACTGCTCGTCACCTTTTACAAAAAATTGCTTTTTCCGATGCAGAGACGTTCATTATTGAGGAGTCCTGGTGCTTCATCACCCGTTCCATTTCATCATATGAATTACGATGAGCTTAAATTAAGCAACTGCGTTAAAGTAATTGAAATTCAACCCGTAAAGTACCTCCATTGGTCAAATTTGGTTCCACTTCACCAAATGATGATTTTCAAGAGCAAATGCACGAGTTACTCTTAAATATATCGAAATTACCATAGGCGTTCCTACAATATTTTGAAGAGTTCCCTCGATTTCCTTAGGATCTAATCATCAGAGCCTGATTTGGTGCTTATGGGACCTAATTGAAAGCATTCCTAGACGAACGAAAAAAAATATTTCAAATCAGTTCATAAATGGTGGAGTTCTAAGGTAACAAACATAAAAAAATACAACCGAATTGATAACATCCTCCTTTGTTTGAAGTCGGTTAAAAACACAAGCTAACCTCAAGTTCTCATCGCGATAAGTTGCACAGTCGCAGAACAAGATAAAAGTTATCTTATACTTGCTCGTATCAAATTTCAAAACCGTAAAGTAAGTTCCCTAGTACATGGATCCCTGGATGTGGCTTCTATATCAGGTTATACCGGAAATCAGGGTTACCACCATGAAAGCTTTTGTAACAACTTTTCTAACAAGTTTTAACGTATGAACAGTTTTATAGAGTTTTCTAATGCACGTGACCAGCAGCACTAAAACAGTCTTTGAAGACTACGGAAGCGTAAAAACTGTTTTAATAGTCCACAAATTTGTTGGCAAAAAGTGGTGGCGTAGTGGTTTGACTTGACCTATTGCATGGCTTTTCAAGCAGAGGGTCGTGGGTTCAAACCCCGGCTCGCACCTCTGAGTTTTTGAAATTCATGTGCGATAATACATTTGCAATTTACCACGAGCTTTATGGCGAAGGAAAACATCGTGAAGAAACCTGCACAAACCAGCGAAGCAATTCAATGGAGTGTGTGAAGTTCCCAATCCACACTGGGCTGAGATAATGTTGCATGTTGATAAAATTTGCTGGCATAGTGACTCAGGTTTGACACCTTTATCAATCCTTTTAACGCTTTCATATTAGAATGAAGTGATCAGTCACACGCCAAGCACTCTTGCGTTAAAAAAAATTATGAATAACAAAAAAAATATAACCGACTACAAAAAACATGAAAATATTTTTCTACCAGTTTGAGGTCGGTGCCTCAGCATCGAGATAGATTCTACCCATGATCGAAGTACCTTTAAGCGTTGCTGGCATGATAAGCAAGACTATAGACAAGTCTGGACCGAATCCTGTACCCTTACTTAGTGTAAGTTTTCGATTACAAAATACGGTCCGATCGCGTTCGCGTTAAAATCTCAAACAAATTTCCATACAAATTGAGATTTTAACGCGGACGCGATCGAGACGTATTTTGTAACCGAAAACTTACACTAAGGGTACTGGATCCACGCCTGATCGTGAGGGGTACCTCCGACCTTCTTTTAATCCGTGTTCCTTTCGTTTATTTACCATGCTGTAAGATAAAGCCGAGTTTAGGCTTACACAGCGCTCGATTGACCACTATAAACTCGTTGGCTTTACGGGCTCACAATGTAATGCAACTTGCACGATTTTTCTTGCAAGTCTAAACTCGGCTTAAGTGTACGAATAAAATAAAGTAGTTTTAATCCCAGATTTACTTACCCGCTGCACCGTTATTTTCCCTATAGTGTTTTCTTCCACCAACTTTGTGCTTCTAGATTTGCTTGACTTTGTAAAATAGCTATCTGTCATTAATTATTATTTCCGGGAATTTATTTTATAGGGATCTATGAATATATTTTATAAACAGGTTTCAATTGTGGATCGTAATAATCCTATTATTAATATTTATAAATACAATAATTGTAAGCGTGTAGTTCTGTTACACTTTCACGCTCAAATTTCTGGACGGATTACTATGAAATTCGTTTTGTAGATAGCTGGATCCTGGGATACAGGCTACTTTTTATCCTCGACCACTAAGTCCATGAAATTTGGTACTGATGCTCGTCATAACTTTCATGAAGACAATGGTGTAATGTTTGGGAATTCCTACGAGAATTCAGTGATATCGAGAAATTTCAATTCTTATGTTAGCCATAACATAAGAATTTAAATTTCTCGTTTTCAATGAATTCTCGTAGGAATTCCCAAACATTACATCATTTTCTTATTGGTTAGCGAACCAAGCAGCGGGTAGAGGCTATCCTACAATATTAAATTATTACACTAATTTAACACTAGTGTTATAATAAAATCAATAATATATTTCGCTTAAGCATTTTTTTGACTCACCTTGCTTTGTCAGTCTATTTGGTTGTGAATTAATCAACTTTAATTTCATTAGACGAGCAAAGACCTTAATCGATAATAATATTAACTTACCTACACAAGAGTATCTAGTGAGTTTAATTTGTAGTAAGTATAGAACAATTCCTATTGTTATCAAATATTTTATAAAGTTGGTTCACTCCTGTATCCACATGGGAATCAGGCCACTTACTTTTAGGGCGTTGATAAATGTGACAAATAAATATGATGCCATCTTTGTTATTTCGGACAAAATAAACAGAGACGGCATCACAGCTATTAGTCACATAAAATGTATTAAAGAGTAGTAAACCGGCCCCGACACCTACGTCAAAGTAGGTGACTGAAATTCTGCCGTAAAATATAGCTCTTCTTCTATTTCACTTAGATCCAATTTAAATAGAGAAGGCCAGAATAATAAATCACTAACACGTCTAGGATAAGACGTGTTCTAGATACATGACTAGTTCCCACATCAAAGTAATTCACATACTTGACAGTTCCTTGAATACGCATGTAATGAATGAAACGAAACGAAAGATAAAGTGCTTTTATTCATTACTGAATCTATACAGACTTCGCCAAATACAAAAACATCAACAATTTCGAGACGAAACGAAATTATAATAAATACTTAGCACAGTACTAGAGCCAACAACACTTTAATTGACGTATACTATGTGAGAAACAAGGCAGTGACAGATGTGCGAATGAAAATAAAATTTGAGTATTTTACATCATATCAGTCCTTACTTAATATCTAAACGCTATTTGATGAATATTCGCCACCAATCGAACGAAACGCGTCACTAGATATTTAGTCAATTTGAAATCTTTCAAGTTTAGAGAATGACTTGCGATATTTGTAACACCATTTATTAAGAGTCAGCAATTCGGGTATCAGAAAAAAATGATCAAACAAATAATACCTACTATTTTTACATTACGATGCACCTGCCCAATATTTCTACTCTGAACATAGTAAAATTACCACTTTGCCGCTCTCAAGACTTGAAATAAAGTAACTATTAGGTTACTATTACCATAAAAGGGTGCTCTCTTTATTCCAAGTAATAATCAGAATCTCTGAGTAAGACCGCTACAATAAAGTATTCCACCTAAACTTGACAGAGGCAGATTGACCTGTGACATCGCGTTTTTGCCTGTCTGAAGACCCCCATTGGTCGGACTGTATAATTGAGGTAATTAAAGAATAAATAGGGTTTCTTAAGGCCTAAGGCCGCCCGCAGACGCGGCGACTAGAATCGTTTATTTAACCGATCACCGACGCGTTAGACCAGCAGCCATAGAGAGATTACACATAAGAGTTCTACATACTCTTTCATCCACGAGCATCAGCCAAAAAGTGCAAGTATCTTTTCCCCAAAATGTTCTTATACCTCTGTCCTGCCGCTCGCTTCTCTTATATTGGCTACATCTTACAACTAAGTAATAAAGCGATGGTTCTCACTGTAAATGGAAACTAAATCTCTTTTGTCTATGGCCGTTTGATGTGTAATCTCTCGTCGTATTGTATGTCTAGACCGCGTTCCCCGCACTGTGTATGTTGCCGTTGACGCTCAGGGGAATGGTGTTGAATTCGTCATCGATGTCGTCGGATTTCCTGTAACAAAATACAAAGTTAAGGTTTAAAAGCAGATACTATAGGTAGACGATTTAGATGAGTTCGTAAGGATTGGATGGAACCTACTCAAAATTGGAAAGAATTGAGGACATGAGGAGAGACTTTAGCCCCGCAATGATACATTACTTCAGGTTAATCCTTCCTACTTCATTATAACATATCTGAAATGTGTGTGCGTATGTGTATGGGTTTTTATTTGTTACTCTTTCACTCTGAAAATACCTAGACGGATTTGGATGAAATGCTGGATTATCACGAGCCGGGATATACGAATTTAAAATTTTAAAATCTAAACCTTCTGCAGGGGCGTTGTTCATAATACTTAAATGAAGACCATGACAAATCGTGATCGTTATAATTTTGCGAAATTCTCACGGAACTTTAGTAAAATCCCGGAATTTCAATGCGTAACTGCCAAACCTGAGGGTAGTACGTAATACGCTTGGTTGGGATTATTTTAGAAATTCTGATCATTTATAAAGAAGGACTTACAACGTGGTGGAATTCTGAAAGTCACGCAGCTGAGTTTATCATTTTTTCGCTGCTAAAACGCTACGTAACTTCTGAATAGTTTTAATAAGTTAGCTCTTAATGGTTTTAGTACATGATTTAGCAAATTTACAAAAAAATCTACGATGCCCCAGCAACGAAAACATTTTACATTTTTATTACCTAGAAGATTACAAAACTTTACAAGTCGGTATTTTGACTGTTTCTGCTCGTTTGATGTATTCATAAGGAGTTTAAAGTATTTAAGTTATTCATAGACATCTTTGAACTACGCCGTCGCTGTTTTGTTTTAATATGGTTTGGGATTTTTAAAAATTCAGTGGATTCAAACTGTCCAAGTTGTATTGTAAATATATCGGGCATTCTCATTCTACTGTGCACATGTCTACCTAATTACCTTTATTTTTCGGTCAAATGCGACACGGTTATGAGAATAAGACTAAGTGCACATTTGGATAAAAGATGGTGGCCATTCTCATTCATCTGAGAATGAAAACAAAACGTCACTGTTTTTAGACTGATGCACAGAATCTATCTATCTATCTATGTAAGACCTTTAAACGAGCACTTCTTGTATATATATAACATTTCGGGGATCTCGGAAACAGCTCCAACGATTTCGATGATATTTGGTATGTAGGTGTTTTAAGGCATAAAAAATCGATCTACCTTGGTCTTATCTCTGGAAAACGTTCATTATCGAGTTTTAGCCCGAGCAAAACTCGGTCGCCCAGGTACTAGATAAATAACAATGGACGATATATTATACCGCTGTCTGTGACCTGTTTAAAAATAGTACAGATAGATCCATCTCTTCTCGTGGATGTCTAAGGCGACGATGGGCCTAATGTGAGAATGAGCAGCAGAGCTCTATATGGCCAACTACGAACTCCTGACTCCAGCATTGCGATGTGGAAGGCAAAGGGCAACCATTACACTATTTTCTCAAGAAACTCGTCATGAAGGTTCAAGATATAATAATTATTTTATTAAAGAAACACGTTATGATAAAATTGTGTAAATATAGAACGTACTAAGTATGGTATGTGGTAATAAGTATGGAAAAACGCTTGTCTGTGGTAAACCTAATGTGGAAGATAACTTCGCTGCTCTAGTTCGATAATGACATACTTAACTAAAAAAAAAAAAAAACATTTTTTCCGGGATAGCCGTTAAAAAACAAAAAACTTTTTGATCCAACTATTTAAGGCAGCGAGTTGTTTTATTACATTCTTACTAAGTGAGCTTTACGTAGCGTACTTTTGGGTTCACATTAGTTTAGATAAAATATGAGTTACTGATGCGAGTTTATCGAAAAAAAATACGAAATAATAGGTATCATGCTCATAACATTTTACATGTTAACCTCAACACGAATTTTATCCAAAATGTATTCATAATTTTCCTCGAACTTTTAATAACGCAAACATGACGTCCCATTAATAAATTAACGTAAAAGATGAATTCGGAAGTTTTTAATGGGAATGAATTTTAGCTATTTAATAATTAGGTCAGCTTGATGTGCAATTAAATTGTTTGAGGGTCTTCGGAGTGACGGGTTCAACTTTCAACTTCTTAAAGCTTACTTGCTTGAATTAACTTTGCTAAATACTAATGTTATGACGTACTGGAATGTGCTAGGATGACGATTTTAAGTTCATATTAGAATTAATGAATTTGATAAATGCATGTCAGGTGTATGTGGGGTAGGCCTCCAACATGATGGAGCGACGACCTGTACCCTTAGTGGGCTCCACGGAAAACCAGCGTTACTGCACTTAATGTGCGGCAACACATGCTGAGTGGAGACCCTTTTTGGTATCCTGCCGTGTCACCAAGTAACATAGTTTTAGTGCTAGTTTTAGTCTTAGTTTTAGGTGGTACTTATGGAGCCAAAATAAACTTTTCTTTCTTTCTTTCTAGTGTAAGTTTTCGGTTACAAAATACGTCTCGATCGCGTTCGCGTTGGATGCGGAAAGCAGAAGACCGGTCTGAGTGGAGGGCCTTGGGGAAGGCCTATGTCCAGCAGTGGACGTCTTTCGGCTGACATGATGACAATGTCAGGTGTAATGATCTATATAGTTAAATTTAACTAAGATACTATTGGCATGCTCATACTTTAACTATGATGCCATGGTCAAAGTCACGTGGATATCATTCCACGTGCCTTTGCTTCTAGGCGCACTCATCATCATCAACATTATATCAACCATAAGGCGTCTACCGTTCGACATAGACCCCCAGTTGCTTCGGTTGGAAGCAGTCCATTTGGGAGCGGTTCACTATATAGATAAGTTTGACATAAGTTCCAATCCATAGCAGTTCCGTAGGTACATTACTACCCCTACCCCTACATGCAAAAAGAGCCTTTCAAGTTTTTAAACTCGTTCAAACGTGTTCCTAGCAACTTTATTTAGGTACTGTCTTTTTTAATCAAAACTTTATTTAACTACTGACTAAATAAATCCAGCCTACTCCGATTGCGCAACACAAACAACTTTGTTGTTCAATACGACTTAGAAAACCGACAAAAATCCTCTAACGTCCCAAACTAGTTAATTCTAAGTAAAAGTAAGTTAAACCATGATTAAGTAGTTGGATGAGTTACGAAAAACTGTCCTGAGATCGGATTAGCGCTCTGGAGGCTAATGGAGCACAAGAACCGAATTGACTTATGTATTTCCTCGTGAAAAATACTTTTTGTAATACCTACAGTACACTTACTTCGTTGATTAGGATTATCATCGTAGGATTGCGCACCATGTTTGCAGGTTTCCTCGTCTTTGTTTTCCTTCACCGTAAAGCTCATGGCAAATTTAAAAAGATATTTGTATGAAAAATACGAATGTTTGTTCTCGGGTCTTGGGTGTTTACTATGTATTTAAGAATGTATCTATCTATATAATTATATTTATCCGTTGCTTAGTACCCATAACACAAGCTTTGCTTAGCTTACTTTGGGACTAGGTCAATTGGTGTGAACTGTCCCGTGATATTTATTTATTATTATTTATTTATTTCGCACAGGAACTCCTGAAAACCTAAGGGTGTGAGTCAAGATGCCTTATTATCTAACACAATTGGAATCACAATCGTTTTCACCACTTCTTTCTGTCACTTGGTACAAGACGAGGGCAGAAAGAGATCAGCACGTTAAGCTGAGTTTACTTATAAGAAAAATCGTGCAAGTTCCATTACATTGCGAGGCCCTAAAGCAAACGAGTTTGTAAGTATTTAGTGGTCAGTCGAACGCCGCAATGTAATGCAACTTGCACGATTTTTCTTGCAAGTCTAAACTTGGCTTTAGACAATTACGGCCTCCGGTTTATACCCACGATCAGCTCGATAGATTTTAAATTTAGATACAATAAAGTGATGATATAAATACCTTTTTCGACAGGGTTTTGGACATTGGAAGTTCGCGATTGATCTCACTGTACGATGGATACTTGGATTTGTTGGGGCTTGGCTTGGTTCTTGGGAGTAGTGGAGGCATTGGCATTTACTTGCTTACGGAAGCAAAATAAGCACTTTTTCAACTGAAACGGCACATTTTGGCTGCGCAAAAAAGATGAAAAGTTGTTTTAATTCGTTGACTAAGCCACCTCTAACTTAGATCTATTTTTTACTGTGCTGTATATGATTTTTCATTGCTCGACAATGATGTTATTCCATGCCTGTACACTAAATGACAATGGCCTCAATTGTTCCCGCGGGAATTATGGATTTACGTATAATTTTTCTTCTCAAGGGAGTTATGACTTTAGTTTTAAAAAGTAAGTAGGTACGTCATTTCAGACTAATAAAGAGGTTTCAAGTCAGCCAACGTTTTATTTACATCTTTAAAACTTAGCTAGGTATAACCCAATTTTACACTATCAAATGTTTCCACGCATCATGAAACTTCCTTGTTTTTATATTTTAAATTGATATCAGACTGTTTTGCAATAATTGTAGTAAATATTTTTTTATCATGTTGGAATAATTATTAGCTTAGCATTGGTAGACGACTCGAAAAAAGTGACAGGGGGGCTACTACGCAATTCGAAAATAGAAGTTCGTATCGTTTTGCTGACGCAAATATTATTTAATACGAGAGTGAGAGGGACGGCACTATACGAACTTCGATTTTCGAATTTTCTTGTAGCCTCCTGTATTGGCGGGTAGCCATTATTTTATTCATTTGTTTTTATATAGCGTCTTTCTTTTGCCGAGCTGTGTTTGCCGAAGTGTTTAGACACAAAATAATTTAATTTTTTGCATTTTTATCCTCGCAATGCGATGAAAATCATTGTGCGTATCACGGGCCGTAAGGGGATTAAAAACTGGAGACAATAAAAGACTTCTATAAGACCCACGTTAGTAATCCCCTACTTACGCCCCTTAATGCACAATGTACTATAACATCTTTAATACATGACTTTATCGATGAATAAATGAATACCTATTACAGTAGCTTCAGAAAAAGAAATATCGCGGGAGACTTGACACAATTGCTAGTCCCAAAGTAAGCAAAGCTTGTGTCATGGGTAAATGTGCAAGGATGTGTTGCTCCGCTCAGCTCAGCTGTTTCCACTAGTGATGTGCGAGGCTAGGTAAATGAAGCGTCTCTATTGGTTCATGAAAAACACATTCCTCGCAATACATCCTTGCACATCTTTGGTGGAAACACAGCCTAAGATGTTGCAATTCTTATCTTCTCAAGTGACTCTGCTTAAGCCTTGGCTTCAGTTACAAAATTCGCCTACCTTGCGTAAAACTCAGTTTAAACTTGCAAGAAAAATCATGCAAGTTGCATTAATGCAATTTGCACGATTTTTCTTCCAGTTCTAAACCGGGCTTAAGGTTTACCAGCAATATGCTATAAAATATTTCGATCGCTGCCCAACTTTAAGCCCGCATGTAACGGCCACAATGCTCCAGCCAACCAAACAGCGAACTCAATACAGAGAGTGCACGAGGCACGAATCAACGCTAATGGACCCACTTCCTGTGAACTCACCACCCGCTGTGTCACAGATAAGAGCAGCGAGACCGTTCGATAGCTTTATACGCCGCCATTTACTGCATAATGCGTACAGTCGTAAGGTCATACCTAACTAGATATTACAGACGGGACAGAGAAATTGACAGTTGTAGAAAGGAATACACGATGTGTTTACTATGTATTAAAATATTAAGTTGTACATCCCATTTTTAGCATAGAAACTTTGTGTCAGTTCCATCTTCAAAGGTGACATACTCACATTATGTATAGTAAGTCAAGAGAGAAGATGTCAAAAATCATGAAGACTGGTACTCTCTTACCGAATTAATGTTGTCTAGAAGAAGCGGTCGGGAATCAGAATGCACAAAAATGTTGCAAACCATTTGAGATTTTATTCAACAGTTCAGAAAACAGCTTAGCAGAATAATAACGTTTTTTCAACAGTCACCATGAAAATCTTAAAAAAACATGACGTCTCAGTTTTCTAAGTTACGAAGCATTTAATTGGACAACACCGGGAAAAGACGAACGTTCGAGACGCCCGTTTTTTTCCCCGAGTGCATTCTCTACATGTTACATTATAGTTATGTTGTAATATCTATATTGAATTGGTAGTATTAAAGTAGCATATGCTTTTAGTTTGCTCGCGTCGATGACTCTTTGTTTGGGTATACACACATACAGTAGGTGATGTTTTTTTCATTAATTTTTCAGATTGTGTAAATCGTTGCTCATATTTTTGGGCCGCGATGACACTAGGAATAGAACTGACACTTACACCACCTACTAACGTCAAGTCAAAACCTAGGTAAACGAAGTGACAGTTCTTTCAGTCTAATTTTACCAAACGTAAGTTTTACGAAATTACGTAAATATCGTCGTCGTTTTTACGTCTCTTATGCTCGCGGTCGTTCGATCAAAGAAAATAAAACTTTGCGATGTTGATATGGGATAAGACCGGATTTTGCGCAATTCATATGAGATAGGGACTACTGCAACAGGAACGAAGCCGCGGGAGTAAGCTAGTACAACTATAATAGGCTAGTGTCAAAAACAAATATATGTATAGGTACTTAGTTTTTTTTAGCATTCGAACGAAGGTAGGCAATCTTGACGTGTAATTTTATTGATAAACAATTTATAAAAATATGTCCCAGCAAAAATGTAACAATTAGCAAGTACATAATGATCATTTCCTTGCTTTTAGTGTCATAGGTAATAATTACTGTTTTTTTTAATGTTTTTCAATAAAAAAGGCTCGTCAAGATTGTTTACATTTTCTCTAATGCTAAAAAATAGTGCGTCACTTAGATTATCACAAAATAATTGGACATGTATTTTTCTTTTGTCCTTTTTTATGATATTGAATGAATGAATGAATGAATGAATAAATAAATTTTATTTCTAAAAAACAAGAACAAGAAAAAAAAACCAGTTTAAGTACAAATTTCCTAAATCTAAAATTGTATTGTGGCAGTTGTCTTCAAAAAAGGAGTCCACTCAGCATGAGTCGAGGCAGGGGGCCACGACGCTTATTTTCAGTGGGTCCCATATTTTGTCCATTAAACAACCAATTAAAGTTCTGCGTGACGTAACCCCCCCCCCCCCGCCGAACTTTGACATGCTTCATCTTTGTAATTTTTTGTTTGATTGCCAAAAGAATAAATGCATGTCCAATATTTTCTGACAACTGGCGGACTAAATCCCACTAATATAATTAATGCGAAAGTTTGTAAGTCTGTTTGTTTATTTGTTTGTTACTTCATCACTGAACCGATTTATATGAAATTCGGTATACAGATAATTACGATCCCGGAGAAGGACGTAGGATAGTTTTTATCCCGGAAAATTGCTTAGTTTCTTCGAGTAGCGATAAACGAATTTTACGCGGACGGAGTCGCGGATAACGGCTAGTAGATTATATTTTTTTCACCCAGGAATGTACCCAATTAAAAACATAATAAAGTAATAGAACCACGTAAAATAATCATTTTACCATCACGAACGTAAGCCACAATATAACAAGGAACCACCTTGTTTTAAAGCAAATTTCCAGTAAACAATTTACGAGAGGGCCCCCAGCGCAGCTCGTAATAACGCCTCAGGTGGTTTGATACTTCAGCGTAGTACACAATATCATCCTTCAGGAAAAGTTCACACGGGGGGGTTAGCATAAGATGGTGTAAGTAATACAATACCTATGTGACTATTTTTTAATTAATTAAAGCTTGACAATGCTAAAATGCTTGGCTAAACTTGTTATCTTACAGAAAAAAGATTTTCTAGTTACCTTTACTTCCAAAGAGTTACAAATGTTTGAAATTCAAGATTAGACAGAGAAAGACTAACTTGCATGTGACATCACATGCAAGTGGTACCATCAGCCAAATAAGTGGTCTATCAATTTTTAAACAAGTTCCTATCAAATGAATATGTGGCTAAAGTCGAACTTTCAAGTTGACAGACACGTCTATTAGCATTATTGTTTTATGACATGCAAACGATTATCAACTTTAGGGTGGTAGACCACATATTTTGCTGATGGTACCATGCCCGCTGCATAGAGAACAGCGTTTTAGATATTGACAGATATACAAACATCTTCAAGCCCACTTAGATGACAATAGTAGAACGTATAAAAAGCATGCATAGATATTGCAAAAAATCACTTAGATCCAATTTTCAACCGAATTAATTTTTGTCTTTGTCTTTACTAAACGTTGTTTGTATTTTTATATTTTCATAATAATGTATAGGATATGGCATATTCAGTAGTTAAATACGTATTGGGTAGTATCCTGAAAGCTTCAAGAGCTCTAGGAGAAAGAGGCCTTGAAAACGACAAGGTATAGTTTTTATTCCATAAATTCGTATAGTTCCCGCGGGTGAACCATACACAAATTCATCGCAGACTAAGTGGCGGACAACAGTACTTACCAGTAATGTTTAAATTAGTCCATCAGTTAAATCATCAAAAATATTGGATACGGAACTTACTAGCGGTACTTCCGTTCGATTTTTTTCAACTCTAACCCAATCTACATTCTACTTCTGCCCTATTCAAAACAAAGCCAATCTCAAAACTAACGCATAACTTCGTAACATGTGGGCGTTTCTGTCGCTATTTACCACATTATACAGATCTTACATTACAGATTGCACGTCGTAAATCAAACCCGCGTTATCTGAGGCTACTGCTTTGTCCCTTTCATGCTAGAGCGGTGCGAAAGGGACGTGTTTATCGTAGATATGAATCGGAATGACTTGGTTAGAGCGCTTTCACACTGGCTGACACGAGCGAGAGTAAAATAAAAGGACTTTGCCCATAGGTGGCGTGCCGTAGTAACAATTCGATTTTAACCGAATTGGCTATTTTTATGTGACACCAGTGTTGACAATAGTATGGCAAAGGCGCACGGTCTGCACGTGTCTAACTTTCAGAATGATATATCCAAAAAATGTATACGGTTCAAAATGAATTTTGTCTAAATGTGCTGAATGAAATATATTAGGAACCAAATTTCTATACCTACAAATTTTATCTTTTTGACTATATGTCGGCGGCCGATCGTAAAATCCGCCAGATCACGAAATTTCTAGGCATATCGAGAAATGGCGCCATTTCATGATTTGCCTAAAAGTTGGCCAGGCATATCATGATGTGCCTGAGAAACAATGCGGGCGGACCGATTAGAGCAACGTATTCGTCGATATTCCTAGCTCTATACCTACCGGGCACATAGTGATATGATGAAAAAAAGAAAAATGTAGGTACGACGAGCGAAGCGAGGAGTGGTTAGTATGAATTGTGACCACAACGCATGAGCCGAGCGAGCGAAGCGAGCGTGCCGCGGCAGCGGCCGGCGAAGTGCCAGAACCGATATGGCGGCGTTCCATGATATGCCTAGGAATTTCATGATATGCCTGAACATCACTAGGCAAATCGTTGAACGGTGAGTTTTGAACGATATGGCGGATATCCCTTAGCCATTTCACGATATGCCTAGGAATTTCGTGATCTGGCGGATTTTACGATCGGCCGCCGACATAATATATTTAGGATGGCAGTTTTTTTAACCCACCGACAAAAAGAGGGGTGTTATAAGTTTTGACGCTATGTGTGTTGTGTGTCTGTGTGTCTGTGTGTATGTGTGTCTGTATGTCTGGTGTGTCTGTGTGTTCTGTGTGTCTGTGTGTCTGTGTGTCTTGGTGTCTGTCTGTGGCACCGTAGCTCTTAAACGCGTGCCGATTTGAATGCGGTTTTTTTTAATTTGAAAGCTGGTTTCTAGCGATGGATCTTAGACATGATTTATCAAATCGGTTCGCGTTTCAAGATCCATCAGATCTTTTGTGTTCGCTGCGGTAGGAATCTTAGCGCATAATGGATATTTACTTTACTTTCAAAAATATTTGGGACCTAAAATTTGAAACACCCATGTATGCTATATAGCTACGCAAGATTTATGGAATTCGGCCTGATGCTGCAGCCAGGTATCCAGAACACTAGTAGGTACACTCTTAATAAAACTATAGCAGATATATCGTGTTTGGGTTCGTTTTGATCAGTATTTGATTCTACAAACATGCAATGGTGGCAACAGGATGAAGCTGATGCTGCAGCCAGGATATCCAGCACAATAGTACACTCTTAAAAAATAATAGCACATATGTCGTTTGGATT